>NC_134102.1:52900847-53178347 GCF_000715075.1 Nicotiana tabacum
GACCTACCAGAACTGTCAAAATACTGATCCGAGTCCATTTGCTCAAAATGTTGACTAAATTTAACTCATTTATGTTTTATACATCTAATTCACATTTTAATCCATTTTTCACCTGAAAACTTTCCGGGAAATTTTTACGGACTGCACACGCAAGTCGAGTAATGGTAAATAGTGCTTAGATCACATAATTAATCATTAAATTTAAAGATGACATTTTGGGTCATCACATTCTCCACCTCTAAAACAAACGTTCGTCCTCGAACGGAGTTAGAAAAAGTACCTGAGCTAGTGAATAAGTGTGGATAATAGCTGCGTATATCATGCTCGGCCTCCCAAGTCGCCTCCTCGACCGGATGACCCCTCCACTGAAACTTTACAGAAGCAATGTTCTTTGACATCAGCTTTCGAACCTGCCTCTCTAAAATAGCCACTGGTTCCTCAACATAAGATATATCCTTGTCCAACTGAACCGAACTAAAGTCTAACGCATGAGACGGATCGCCGTGATATTTTCGAAGCATAGAAACATGTAATACCGGATGAACTGTAGAAAGACTAGGTGGTAGTGCAAGTCTGTAAGCCACCTCTCCAACTCTCTCAAGAATCTCAAAAGGCCCAATATACCTAGGGCTCAACTTTCCCTTCTTCCCGAACCTCATTACACCCTTCATAGGCGAAACCCGGAGCAATACCCGCTCACCAACCATGAATGCAACATCACGAACCTTCCGTCCGCATAACTCTTCTGTCTAGATTGGGCTGTACGAAGTCGATCCTCAATCAACTTAACCTTTTCCAAGGCATCCTGAACCAAGTCTGTACCCAAAAGTCTAGCCTCGCCTTGTTCGAACCAACCCACTGGAGACCGGCACCGCCTACCATACAAGGCCTCATACGGAGCCATCTAAATGCTTGACTAGTAACTGTTGTTGTAAGCAAACTCCGCAAGTGGTAAGAACTGATCCCAAGCACCCCCAAAATCTATCACACACACACGAAGCATATCCTCCAGTATCTGAATAGTGCGTTCGGACTACCCGTCCGTCTGAGGGTGAAATGCTGTACTCAACTCTACCCGAGTACCCAACTCACGCTGTACTGCCCTCCAAAATCGTGAGGTAAACTGTGTACCCCGTTCAGAGATGATAGATACTGGTACCCCATGAAGTCTGACAATCTCGCGAATATATACCTGAGCCAGCTGCTCTGAAGAGTACGTAGTAATCACAGGAATGAAATGAGCTGATATGGTCAGCCTATCCACAATCACCCAAACCGCATCAAACTTCCGCTAAGTCCGTGGGAGCCCAAAAACAAAATCCATAGTGATCCGCTCCCATTTCCATTCTGGAATCCCTAACTTCTGAAGTAATCCACCCAGTCGCTGCTGCTCATATTTCACCTGTTGACAATTTAGACACCGAGATACATACCCCACTATGTCTTTCTTCATCCGCCTCTACCAATAGTGTTGTCTCAAATCCTGATACATCTTTACAGCACCCGGATGAATGAAATACCGCGAACTGTGAGCCTCCTGGGGAATCAACTCACGCAAGGCATCCACATTAGGCCCACATAGCCTGCCCTGCATCCGTAATACATCGTCATCTCCAATATTGACTTCCTTGGCATCACCGTGCTGAACTGTATCCTTAAGGACAAGCATAAAGAGAAGACTGAGAAACCACGCAAGCCAAAACTCGACTCGGCTCAGAAACATACAATATAACAAACTGGTTGGCCAAGGCCTGAACATCCAAGGCCAAAGGCCTCTCTGCTACCGGTAAATATGCTAAGCTGCCCAAACTCTCTGCCTTACGACTCAAGGCATTGGCCACCACATTGGCCTTCCCAAGATGATAGAGAATAGTGATATCATAATCCTTAAGCAACTCCAACCACCTCCGCTGCCGCAAGTTAAGATCTTTCTATTTAAATAGATGTTGTAGACTCCGGTGATCGGTGTAGATCTCACAATGGATAACGTACAAATAATGCCGCCAAATTTTTAAGGCATGAACAATAGCTGCTAACTCCAGGTTATGTACAGGATAATTCTTCTCATGCACCTTTAACTGTCTGGATGTGTAGGCAATCACCCTACCGTATTGCATCAACACTGCGCCGAGACTAATACGTGACGCGTCACAATACACAGTATAAGATCCTGTACCTGTAGGTAATAGCAATACTGGGCTGTAGTCAAAGCTATCTTGAGCTTTTGGACGCTCTCCTCACATTCCCCGGTCCACCTCAACGGAGCACCCTTCTGGGTCAATTTGGTCATAAATGCAGCAATAGAAGAGAAACCCTTTACAAATCGGCGATAATACCCAACCAAACCAAGGAAACTCCGGATTTCCGTAACTGAGGATGGTCTGGACCAACTCTGCACTGCTTCAATCTTCTTTGGATCTACCTTGATCCCCTCACACAAAACTATATGACCCAAAAATCCCACT
This sequence comes from Nicotiana tabacum, assembly GCF_000715075.1. Lineage (NCBI taxonomy): Eukaryota > Viridiplantae > Streptophyta > Magnoliopsida > Solanales > Solanaceae > Nicotiana > Nicotiana tabacum. The sequence continues at coordinate 52,903,313 of NC_134102.1, forward strand.
GAATCAAGCCAGAATTCACACTTTGAAAATTTTGCATATAACTTCCTTTCTCTCAAAATCTGAAGCACAGTTCTGAGGTGTTGTTTATGATCTTTCTGACTCTGGGAATACACCAGAATGTCATCAATAAACACAATGACAAAGGAATCAAGATAGGGTTGAAATACACTATTCATTAAGTGCATAAATACTGTTGGGGCATTGGTCAGCCCAAAAGACATCACAATGAACTTGTAATGACCGTACCGAGTCCTGAAAGCAGTCTTCGGAATATCTGGCTCCCGAATTTTCAACTGATGATAGCCTGAACGCAAGTCAATTTTAGAGAATACCCTAGCACCCTGAAGCTGATCAAATAAGTCATCAATACGTGGCAATGGATACCTGTTCTTCACTGTAACCTTGTTCAACTGGCGATAATCAATACACATCCGCATAGAACCATCCTTCTTCTCTACAAATAAGACAGGAGCACCCACGGCGATACACTAGGCCGAATGAAACCCTTATCAAGCAATTCCTGTAACTGTTCTTTTAATTCTTTCAACTCTGCTGGGGCCATACGGTATTGGTGGAATAGAAATGGGCTGAGTACCCGGTAATAAATCAATACCAAAATCAATATCCCTGTCGGGTGGCATACCCGGAAGATCTGCTGGAAATACATCAGGAAAATCCTTTACTACAGGAACTGACTCTACAGTAGGAGTATCAATACTAACATCTCTTACATAGGCCAGATACGCATCACACCCCTTCTCAACCATTTGTTGAGCTTTAAGAAATGAAACAACCCTGCTAGGAACATGATCCAAGGTACCTCTCCACTCTAGCTGCGGTAGACTCGGCATAGCTAATGTTGCCGTCTTGGCGTAACAATCAAGAATAGCATGATAGGGCGATAACCAGTCCATGCCCAAAATAATATCAAAATCCACCATACTGAGCAATAATAGATCAGCTCTGGTCTCAAAACCACTGATAATAATTAAACACGACCGATACACACGGTCCACAATAATAGATTCACCCACGGGTGTAGATACATAAACAGAAGAACTCAAGTAATCACGTGATACGCCCAAATACGGGGCAAAATAAGATGACACATAAGAATAAGTGGAGCCTGGATCAAATAAAACAGATGCATCTCTATGACAGACCGGAATAATACCTGTGATAACAGAATCGGATGCAACGGCATCTGTCCTAGCAGGAAGGGCATAATATTTGGCCTGGCCTCCCCCTCTAGGGCGACCTCTACCTGCCCGACCTCCACCTCTAGCTGGCTGTGCAAGTGGAGTGGCAACTGGTGCAGTAATCATGGCCTGAGAAGCCTGAGGACCCTGTGGAATAGGTGGGGCCTGAGAAATTTATGGAGGTGCACCCCTCCTAAATCTGGGGCAATCTCTCATAATATGACGAGTGTCACCACACTCAAAACAAGCCCTCAAAGGATGTGGCTGTTGGGACTGGCTCGGGCCTGATCGACTAGACTGTCCGCTGAAAGCACCCCGTACAGGAGGTACAAAAGACACTGGTGGTGCATAATATGGAACCTGAGGTCTGGGAGTAGTCGGAATACCACTGGAAGCTGGAAGTGCTGAATGAATAGGATGGCTCACAAAACCTCTACCATGACGGGCTGCAACTGGGGCACGAGAATTATTATATGTTCCAAAACCTCGGGGTCTCTTAGCTTCCCTCTCTTCCCTCTCCCGCGTCCGCATACCTTCCAATCTTCTAGCAATTGACACCACCTGTTGGTATGTGATGTCCATCTCTTGCTCTCGGGCCATAATGTATCTAATACTAGGGTGAAGACCCTCAATAAATATGTGAACCCGATCTCGAACAGTAGCAACTAAGGCTGGAGCATGCCTAGCCAAATCACTTAATCGGACCGCATACTCTGACACGTTCATAGAACCCTGGCACAACTGCTCAAACTCTACACGCCATGCATCCCTAAGACTCTGAGGAACATACTCCCTTAAGAACATATCCGAAAATTGAGTCCAAGTGAGTGAAGATGCCTCAGTGGGACTATTCAACTCATATGCCCGCCACCACTGGTAGGCTGCACCTCTAAACTGGAATGCCGTGAAAGAAACCCCACTGGAATCCACAATACCCATAGTACGAAGGATACGGTGACATTCTTCCAGAAAACCCAAAGCATCCTCTGCAGCTAAACCGCTGAAAGTGGGAGGGTGGTACTTTTTATACCTCTCGAGCCTGAGCTGCTCCCCCTCTAAAACTGTTGTCCTAATATCAGGCTGAACTGGGACAACTGGTTACACTGGTATAACCTCTGGGGGCTAGGAGCAAGTGGAATTAATCCTGCCTGAGCTAAAGTGCCAAACATGCTCAAAAACTGGGCAAGAGTCTCCTGAAGTGCATGAGTAGTAACAGGCGTCTCAGGTGCCTGCTCCTCAACTGGAGCTACTGGTGGCTCTGATGCAACAGTTCGTGCAGGTGCTCTGGCTACACCACGTGGTCTTCCTCAGCCTCTGGCTCGGCCTCTGCCTTGACCCCAGCCTCTTGCGGCTTCAACAGGGGGCGCGGGTGTCTGATCATCAGATCTAGTTGTGCGTGTCCTCATCATCTGTGAGAGAATAGAAAGATAATTGTTTAAAATTATGAAGTCAACAAATACGCATGATAAGGAATCAAAGAAGTGAATATTTCCTAACAGTTCCATAGCCTCTCGAAGATAAGTACAGACGTCTCCGTACCGATCCGCAAGACTCTACTAAACCTGCTTGTGACTCATAACACCAATGAACCTAGTGCTCTGATACCAACTTGTCACGACCCCAAATTCCCTCCGTAGGGTGTCGTGATGGCACATAGTCTCTAAGACTAGGTAAGTTTATCAATGCGGAATAATAATAAATAAACAATAATTCAAACAATTTCAACTCCCAAAACTCGGTAGAAATAAATCACAAACTTCTAAGAATTTATTCTCAATGTCTCTATATGTCAAGGTCTAAATAAAATATAAGGAATCAACATAAAATGATAGAAGGGGACTCCGAAGTCTGCGGACGCTGCCAGATATACCTCGAAGTCTCCGTGCGCAGGTAACTCACTGACGTCTAGGCTGGTAAAATGTACCTGGATCTGCACAAAAAGATGTGCAGAAGCGTAGTATGAGTACACCACAGCAGTACCCAGTAAGTGCCAAGCCTAACCTCGGTAGAGTAGTGACGAGGTCAGGTGAGGCCCTACTGGAATATAATAATGGCATGGTAAAATATTAATCAATGTAGTAAAATAAAATGACATTGGAAATGAATCAAATAGTATGTCACATTTAATAACACCAAATAATTGCAAATAATATCTCATGGAATCAAAACAGAATTTCCTTCAACTTTATGAAAATCACAACAATTAATCGAAAGCAACTATGGCCATAAATCAATATCAACAAGGGCACTACCGAGGTACCGCCTCGTAGTCCCAAATTATAAGTAATTTCACAATATCTCATTTCCTTATATCACCGCGGGAGCCTTCACAATTTATTTAAAGAAAGCATTTTTTTCCCCGAAATAGCATCTCGCGTTTTAGTCACCCTTATCACACTGCATGACTTCTAGTAGTCACCCCTACTAGCCACGCGTATCAAGCTACCCTTATCTCACCGCATGCGTTTCAGCACCAAGACCTTATACCACCGCATGCGTATCAGTATCACAATATATCACAATTTGTACCTCAAGTGCCCAATATTTCAATTTCCACAAAAGAATAATCAACAATATTTTTCAATAATAAAGAGCTCAAGGCTCATGCCAGAATAATCCAAAAAAAAAATCTTACGAAAATATTCAAGAATAAATAATGCAGGAAAATAATATTTCAAATTTTTAATACGTTGCTTCAATATCAAAATTAAAAATGTCAAATACTTCATATTAATAATATTTAATTTTAAAAAAATCAACCTTCAAATAATGCACAGTATGAAAGAAACCAAGTTTCAATTAAACAGGTAAAACAATTAGCAGGAAAAAAGGCAAACAAATTTAAAATATATATCACAGATCAATGATGAAGAATATAACAAGATAAAATAATTTAATAAATGTGCAATAATGATCTACACAATTTAAAAATATAATCTTTCATATTTAGCCCGTGTACACACTCGTCACCTTGTGTACACGACTTTCAATACATTTCAATAATCACATTAATATCAATTCTAGGGGAAATTTCCCCCACACAAGGTTAGACAAGTCACTCACCTCGACTTGCTCCAATTTAATCAAGTATTATGCTTTTTCCTTGATTTTTCGACTCCGATCGACTCGTATCTAGTCATAATTAATTCGATACAGTCAACAAAAATTATAGAAATCAATTTCATAAGAAAATATTATATTTTATTTCAATAAAAATTCGAAATTATCTCGTAATCCGACGAAAGTTACGAAATATGAACGCCCATTCAACCACGAGTCTAACCATATCAAAAAGACTAAATTCCGATAACGATTCGATCCTCAAATCCTCAAATATATCCAAGAGGGCTTTCAAATTTTTTCAACTTAAATCACCAATTAAATGTTAAAAACAGTGGTGGATTCGGGTAATCTAACCAAGATTGAGTTAAGAACACTTACCCCAATGTGTTTCCTTGAAGATATATCAAAAATCGCCTCTGCTCAAGCTCTAAGTTGTTAAAAATGGCGAATGGGACGAATCCCCCCTGATTTTATATCTTACAGGTCTGTCCAGGGTGACCTCGATCATGGGGTCCGATCCTGGACCTCGATCATAGGAGTCCGATCATTGGAAATCCGATTAAGGGGAGTCCGATCATGGGGTCCGATCATGGACCTCGGTCATGGTCTTCGATCATGGCCCTCGACCCTGGGGCTCAACCACAGCCATCAATCTTGGCTATCGATCATGGCTTCGATCTTTATGGCCTTCGATCACTGGCTTTTGTCATAGCCCTCGATCACGGGCCTTCAATCAGTGGCCTTCGATCACTAGCCTTCGAGCTTGCCTTCGATAATGGATCTCGAGCCTGCCTTTGATCCTCGGCTCGATTTTTGGGTGCTCGATTGCACAGCAGAAGAGAATTTGCAGCAGCTTTTGCAGCAACTGTTTAAGTCCCATTTTTAATCCTTTAACCATCCAAAACTCACCCGAGGCCCTCGGGATCTCAACCCAATACTCCAACAAGTCCTAAAACATCATACGAACTTATTTGAAACCTCAAATCACATCAAACAACGCAAAAATCACGAATCACACATAGATTCAAGCCTAATGAACTTTGAAACTTTTAATTTCTACAAACAACACCGGAACCTATCAAATCAAGTCCGATTGACCTCAAATTTTCACGCAAGTCATAAATAACATTACGGAGCTATGAAAATTTTTATAATTGGATTTCGACCCCGATATCAAAAAGTCAACCCATCGGTCAAACTTCACAAAAATTCAACTTTCGGCATTTCAAGCCTAATTCTACTACGGACTTCCAAATAAAATTTCAATCATGCTGCTAAGTCTAAAATCACTATACAGAGCTGTTGGAATCATCAAAATTCTATTCCGGGGTCATTTGCACATAATTCGACACCCGGTCACTTTTTGAACTTAAACTTTAAATTTTTCATCAAAATTCCATATCTCGGGCTAGGGACCTCGGAATTTAATTCCGGGCATACGCCCAAGTCCCAATTCACGATACGGACCTACCGAAACTATCAAAATACTGATCCGAGCCTATTTACTCAAAATGTTGACTAAAGTCAACTCAGTTGTGTTTTAAACATCTAATTCACATTTTAATCCATTTTTTACCTGAAAACTTTTCGAAAAATTTTTACGGACTGCACACGCAAGTCGAGTAATGGTAAATAGTTCTTAGATCACATAATTTATTATTAAATTTAAAGATGACATTTTGGTTCATCATAGGTCCGCAGTTTACATCATGATTCTGGAGGGCTGTACAACAGGAGTTGGGTACTCGGGTTCAGTTGAGCACAGCATTTCACCCTCAGACAGACGGACAGTCCGAGCGTACTATTCAGATACTGGAGGATATGCTCCGCGCTTGTGTGATAGATTTTGGGGGTGCTTGGGATCAGTTCTTGCCACTTGCGGAGTTTGCCTACAACAACAGTTATCAGTCGAGCATTCAGATGGCACCATATGAGGCTCTGTATGGTAGGCGGTGTTGGTCTCCAGTGGGTTGGTTTGAGGCGGGCGAGGCTAGATTATTGGGTACATACTTGGTTCAGGATCTACTTGATAAGGTGAAGGTGATTCAGGATCGACTTCGCACAGCCCAGTCAAGATAGAAGAGTTATGGGGATCGGAAGGTTCGCGATATTGCATTCATGGTTGGAGAGCGAGTCTTGCTCCGGGTTTCGCCTACGAAGGGCGTTATGAGGTTCGGAAAGAAGGGTAAGCTGAGCTCAAGGTTCATTGGTCCCTTTGATGTGTTGCGGCGAATTGGGGAGGTTGCTTATGAGGTTACCTTACCTCCCAGTCTAGCAGGAGTTCATCCGGTATTCCATGTTTTTATGCTCCAAATGTAACAATGTGACTCGGCTCATGTGTTGGATTTCAGCTCAGTCCAGTTGGACAAGGATCTATCTTATGTTGAGGAGCCAGTGGCTATTTTGGGGCAGGCAGGTTCGAAAGCTGAGGTCAAAGAACATTGCTTCCGTGAAGGTTCAGTGGAGGGGTCAGCTGGTCGAGGAGGCGACTTGGGAGACCGAGCGGGATATGCGCAGCTGTTATCCTCATCTTTTCACCACTTTCGATATGTCTTTATGCTCGTTCGAGGATGAACGATTATTTTAATAGGGGAAGGATGTAACAACCCGGCCGGTCGTTTTAAGAGTAATAGCCCCGATCCCTGTTTACTATTTTCCCCGTATCTTTTTCTGTTTATATGACTTGCCGGGAGGTCTTATTTTTGGTTTCGGAGTGTCTTAGGACACTTAGTTCCTAAAAATGGAATCTTAAGTCTTAGGATTTTGACCATAGTCGGAACTATGTGAAAATGACTCTGGAATGGAGTTCTGTCGGTTCCATTAGCTCCGTTGGGTGATTTTAGACTTAGGAGCGTGTCCGGAGTGTGAATTTGAGGTATGTAGCTAATTGCGTGTTTGGAGATTTTGACCGGTAGTGGACTTTTTGATATCAGGGTTGAATTTCGATTTCGGAAGTTGGAGTAGGTCCGTAATATCGAATATGACTTGTGTGCAAAATTTGAGGTTGATCGAACGTAGTTTGATTGATTTAGGCATCAGTTGTGGAAGTTCGAAAACTTTAAAGTTCATTAAGTTTTAATTGGAGGGTGATTCGTATTTTTAGCGTTGTTTGATGTGATTTGAGGGCTCGACTAAGTCCGTATGGTGATTAGGACTAGTGGGTATGTTGGGTTGAGGTCCTGGGGGCCTCGGCTTGATTTCGGATGGTTAACAGATCAAATTTAGTTTTGGAAGAATAGCTGAAGCTGCTGCACCTGGTGTAATCGCACCTGCACAACATTGACCGCAGGTGTGAGCCCGCAGAAGCGAGCCAATGGATGCAGGTGCGGTTTGGAAGGAAGAGGCCAGAGGTCGCAGGTGCAGAGGTATAACCGCATCTGCGCATCCACAGATGCGGAAGATGGAGTGCAGAAGCGGAAGGGGCCAGGGCATGAGGGATCGCAGAAGCGGAAGAATTCCACAGGATCGGGCGACCAGGTGCGACCCATTGCTCGCAGATGCGGACCCAGTCCCTTTAAGTCATTTCCGCACCTGCGATGGAAATTCCGCAGGTGCGGCGTCGCAGGTGCGACTATGGGCCGCAGGTGCGAGATTTCTGGACAGAATACTTAAATGCAAGGGGTTGGCGATTTTTGCTCATTTTTAACATTTTGAGCTCGAGTTTGGCGATTTCTTGAGAGCATTTTTGAGGGATTTCTTGAGGAAAGACCCTTGTGCTTATTTTTGATCAATAATCTTGCTTAACCCATTTATTTTTCCACCTAGTTAGTGTGTATTTAAGATGAGGATTTGAAGGACCATTTGGTGTCGGATTTTAGTAAATTTGATATGGTTAGACTCGTGAGTGAATGAGTGTTCATATTTTGTGACTTTTACTCGATTCCGAGACGTGGGCCTGGGTAGACTTTTTTGGGCGAATTTCGGAATTTTTGTTAAAGTATTGATTTCATTAATTAGGTGAGCCTATTATAGATGTATTTATAATATGCAATTGTGTTTGGCTAGATTTGGGCCATTCAGAGTCGGGTAATCGAGGAAAGGTCATTCTTACAGAATGATTGAGCTTGGTTCGAGGTAAGTGGCTTGCCTAACCTTGTGTGGGGAAATTCCCCTTAGGATTTGGTACTGTTGTGATATGTGAGCGCCGTGTACGTGAGGTGACGAGTACATACATGTGTAGCTATCCTGTTTAGTCTAATATCGCAAGTCTACGTGCTTTAATTACTTATTTGAACTCCGTCAAGCATGCCTAGTTGATTTCCTGTTTTTTCTTGTTCTTTATCAGTATAACTATAGAAATCTTGCTGTTAACTATGGTATTTATCGGTTTGAGCTGGGTGTTTACTTTGATACTACGAGGCGGTTCCTCGGGAGTTCTCCCTGCATATTTACTTTGAGACTACGAGGCGGTTCCTCCATGCATATTTACTTTGATACTACAAGGCCGTTCCTCTGGAGTTCTCCCTGCACATTTACTTTTGAGACTACGAGACGGTTGCTCGGGAGTTCTTCCTGCACATTTAATTATTTTTCTACGAGGCGGTTCCTCGGGAGTTCTCCCTGCACATTTACTTTTGAGACTACGAGGCGGTTCCTCGGGATTTCTCCCTGCATATTTACTTTTGAGACTACGAGACGGTATCTTGGGAGATCCCCTGTCGCGTATTTACTTTTGGGACTACGAGACGGTATCTCGGGAGCGCCCCTATTGTTATCACATTGTTTGTGTGTTGTTATTTCTCTGTGTATTCCTTCTGTTAAATTCTCTGTTTTACTTCATTTTATTTTATCATCTATCTTGTTATTATATCCTAGTAGGGCCCGGACCTGACCTCGTCACTACTCTACCGAGGTTAGGCTTGGCACTTACTGGGTACCGTTGTGGTGTACTCATGCTACTCTTCTGGACATGTATTGTGTACAGATCCAGGTACTACTTATCAGCCCCGCTATTAGCTGAGAGTGCTTGCTGCTGTATGGAGACTTCAAGGTATATCTACCCCGTCCGCAGACCTCGGAGTCCCCCTCTATTCTCTCCTATATTATTTACCTTCCGTACTTCTTTTTGTTATACTCTGGTGTACAGAGATACTAGTTTTCTTCTGTAGCTTGTGACTTACGATGTTCCGGGTTTTGGGAAGATTGTGTGTTATAGAGTATTGGTTATTGTACATGCCGAGCGGCATTATTACTAGTTATTCAGTTATCCACTGCTGTTAGTTGCTAATTTTTACTTTCGTACTGTTATTTCTGCAATTTGTTAGGCAATCTTGCACTGTTAACCCGCTAAATTCTCAAAACCTCCGGTTAAACTTTACGTAAAACATCCCAAATTATTAGCTGCAATTGCCTATTCGACCTCCCGCTAGATAGTAAGTAGAACTCTTTAGAAACTTCATCAAAATCACGCAACCACCAACCTGCTCACAGGAGATAGCCCACTTGTGGAATTCCCTACCGATATCTCACAACGACGTTGCACAGGGTACAACTACCACGAAATCAGTAAACCCCTTCTGAGCTGATGCTCGTCCACTAACTGTAAAAGTCTTTTCATTCCCCATTGACATCAATGTACTGGTATTCAAGCCACTATGGCTCGAGAGGTTGAGATGGGTAATTCTTATGAGCGAGTTGTGGAGATAGCCCGGAGGATTGAGGGTGTACGTCAGTGGAGCCGAGAGCAGATTATGAGAGATAAGCGGTTCAGGTACTCTGGAGAGTTCAGAGGTGCTCCGTTCGGGGGCAGAGGTCAGTTCGTGAGGGGGCAGTCCAGCAGACCCCCATATCCAACACCACCACCTCCTCGAGTTGCTCCAGTACGACCTTATTTTAGTGCTATACCAGAGAGTTCTTATCGCCCACTAGCTATTTAGGGCACTTTTCGTGGTTATTCAGGTCCCCAGGGCCAGACACTTAGTCAACAGCCCATCGCACCGAAGAGTTATTACGAGTGCGGGGATCCCAGTCACATGCGGAGGTTTTGCCCCAGGCTTCGAGGTGGACCAGTACAGCAGGGTCAGCAGCCTATGCTTACCGGAACAGTTGCTCCGCCAGTAGTCCGACCATCGAGAGGCAGAGGACAGGTGGGTAGGGGCCATCCTAGAGGTTGAGGTCAGCCAGGCGAAGGCCAGACAGTTGGCGCTCCAGCTCGGTTCTATGCTTTTCCAGCTAGACCAGATGCAGAGGCCTCAAATGCCGTGATTACAGGTATTATTTCTATTTGTGGCAAATATGCCTCAGTATTATTTGATCCAGGATCTACGTATTCATATGTGTCATCTCTATTTGCTCCATTCCTGGGTGTTTCTCGTTAGTCCTTGAGTACTCCTGTTTATGTGTCCACTCCTGTGGGCGATTCTGTTGTTGTGAACCGGATCTACCGGTCCTGTATTATTACATTCTGTGGTTATGAAACTAGAGCAGATCTCCTATTGCTTGAGATGACCGATTTTGAAATTATTTTGGGCATGGACTAGTTATCTCCATATCATGCTATTCTAGATTGTCATGCCAAGACTGTTACCTTGGCTATTCCAGCATTGCCTAAGCTAGAGTGGAAGGGTCCGCCTGTTAGTTCATTTAATCGAGTTATTTCTTTTATAAAGGCTCAACACATTGTTGAAAAGGGTTGTTTGGCTTATCTAGCCTATGTTCGGGATACTACTGCAGAGACTTCGGCTATTGATTCAGTGCCTGTAGTTCGGGAGTTCCCCGATGTATTTCCTTCAGATCTTCCAGGTATGCCACCTGATCGTGATATTGATTTCTGTATTGACTTGGCTTCAGATACCCAGCCTATATCTATCCCACCGTATCGCATGGCTCCGAAAGAATTGAAAGAATTGAAAGAACAACTTGAAGAGTTACTAGCCAAAGGGTTTGTCAGGCCGAGTGTATCGCCTTAGGGTGCACCAGTATTATTTGTGAAAAAGAAGGATGGAACAATGCGGATGTATATTGATTATCGCCAATTGAACAAAGTCACTATTAAAAACAAGTACCTGTTGCCGCGTATTGATGACTTATTTGATCAGTTGCAGGGTGCTAGGGTGTTCTCTAAGATCGATTTGAGGTCGGGGTATTATCAGTTGAAGATTCGAGATTCGGATGTTCCGAAAACTGCTTTCCGTACTAGATATGGTCATTATGAGTTTTTGGTAATGTCTTTCGGTTTAACTAATGCCCCGTCAGCGTTTATGGATCTGATGAACAGAGTATTCAGGCCATATATTGATTCATTTGTCATTGTCTTCATTGATGACATTTTGATCTACTCACGTAGTAAGGAGGAGTATGAGTAGCATATGAGAGTAGTGCTTCAGACATTGCGGGAACAAAATTATATGCTAAGTTCTCTAAATGTGAGTTCTGGCTTGAGTATGTAGCATTTTTGGGACATATTGTATCGGGCGAAGGTATTAAAGTTGATCCCAAAAAGATTGAGGCAGTTCAGAATTGGCATCGTCCCACTTCGGTGACGGAGATCCGGAGTTTTCTGGGTTTGGCACGTTATTATCGTCGGTTCGTGGAAGGTTTTTCATCTATTGCAGCACCTTTGACCAAATTAACCCAGAAGGGTGCTCCATTCCGATGGTCCGATGATTGTGAGGTGAGCTTTCAGAAGCTCAAGACATCATTGACTACAACACCAGTGTTAGTGTTGCCTTCCGGTTTGGGGATGTATACAATGTATTGCCATGCTTCGCGCATTGGCTTGGGTTATGTATTGATGCAGGAAGGGCAAGTTATTGCATATGCTTCACGTCAGCTGAAGCCCCACGAAAAGAATTATCCGGTACATGATTTGGAGTTAGCTGCGATTGTTCACGCTCTTAAGATTTGGAGGCATTATCTTTATGGGGTGTCTTGTGAAGTTTACACTGATCATCGCAGTTTGCAGCATTTGTTCAAGCAGAGGGACCTAAATTTGAGGCAGCGCAGATGGCTGGAGTTACTAAAAGATTATGATATTACTATCCTGTATCATCCGTGCAAAGCAAATGTGGTTGAAGATGCCTTGAGCAGAAAGGCGGAGAGTATGGGTAGTTTGGCTTTTATTTCAGCAGAGAAAAGGCCATTAGCCTCAGATATTCAGTCCTTGGCTAACAGACTTGTGAGGCTGGATATTTCAGAGGCCAGCCGAGTTCTTGCATGTGTTGTGGCCCAATCTTCACTATTTGAACAGATCAAGGCTCGCTAGTATGATGACCCACACCTGATGGTTCTTCGTGAAACGGTACTACGAGGTAGTGCCAAAGAAGTCACTATTGGTGCAGATAGTGTTCTGCGACTCCAGGATCATCTGTGCATTCCTAATGTGGATGAACTAAGGAAAAAGATCTTGGAAGAGGCAAACAGTTCTAGATATTTTATTCATCCAGGTGCTACGAAGATGTATCATGACTTGGGGCAGCATTATTGGTGGCGACGGATGAAAAAGGACATAGTTGAGTATGTAGCTCGGTGTCTAAATTGCCAGCAAGTTAAATATGAGCATCAGAGGCCAGGTGTCCTACTTCAGCAGATGACTATACCAGAGTGGAAATGGGAACGAATTACTATAGATTTTGTAGTTGGGTTGCCGCGGACCTTGCGGAAGTTTGATGCAGTTTGGGTCAATGTTGACAGGTTGACTAAGTCGGCACATTTTGTTCCTGTTGTGACTACGTATACTTCAGAGAGGTTGGCCCAGATTTATATTCAGGAGATAGTTCAGTTGCACGGTGTGCTAATTTCCATCATATCATATAGAGGCCCTCAGTTTACTTCACATTTCTAGAGAGCCATACAGAGTGAATTAGGGACCCGTGTAGAGCTCAGTACAGCCTTTCATCCGTAGACCGACGGGCAGTCAGAGCGAACAATTCAGATTTTGGAGGATATGCTCAGGGCATGTGTGATTGACTTTGGAGGTCAGTGGGATCGTTTCCTGCCTTTGGCCGAGTTTGCTTATAATAACAGTTACCAATCCAGCATCGAGATGGCTCTATTTGAGGCCTTATATATCCGTCGATGCCTTTCACCTATAGGATGGTTTGAGCCCAGTGAGGCTAAGATATATGGTACTGATTTGGTAAAGGATGCCTTGGAAAAGATAAAGTTGATTCAGGAGCGACTTCGTACAGCACAGTCCTGGCAGAAGAGTTACGCGGATCAGAAAGCGCGTGATTTAGCATTTTTGGTAGGCGAAAGAGTTCTCTTGAAGGTTTCGCCGATGAAGGGAATCATAAGATTTGGGAAAAAGGGAAAATTGAGCCCAAGGTTTATAGGCCCATTTGAGGTGTTGAGACAAGTTGGGGAGGTTGCTTATGAGCTTGCATTGCCACCCAGTCTATCGGGAGTTCATCCGGTTTTTCATGTATCTATGCTCCGGAAGTATCATGCCGACCTATCACATGTGTTAGACTTTAGCACTGTTCAGCTAGATAATAGCTTGGGTTATGAAGAGGAGCCAATTGCCATTGTTGATAAACAGGTTTGCCAGTTGAGGTCTAAGAGGGTTTCTGCAGTAAAAGTTCAGACTTATTCAGCACTTCAGGTATAATTCTAAACCCGTTCGAGGACGAACGTTTGTTTAAGAGGTGGAGAATGTGATGACCTAAAATGTCATCTTTAAATTTAATAATTAATTATGTGTTCTAAGACCTTGAAAAGTACTATTTATCATTCCTCGACTTGCGTGCGTAATCCATAAAATTTTATGGAAAGTTTTTATGTGAAAAATGGATTTAAAATGTGGATTAGAGCTTTAAAACTCAAATGAATTGACTTTGGTCAACATTTTGAGCAAACAGACTCAGATCAGTGTTTTGACAGTTCCGGTAGGTCCGTATCGTGATTTGGGACTTGGGCGTATGCCCGGAATCAAATTCCGAGGTCCCTAGCCCGAGATATGAAATTTCGAAGAAAAATTAAAATATTTAAGTTCGAATAGTGACCGGATATCTAATTATGTGAAAACGACCCCAGAATAGAATTTTGATGATTTCAACAGTTCCGTATGGTGATTTTGGACTTAGGAGCGTGTTCGGAATTTTATTTGGAAGTCTGTAGTTAAATTAGGCTTGAAATGGCTAAAAACAAGAATTTAAGTTTGGAAGTTTGACCGATGAGTTGACTTTTTGATACCGGAGTCGGAATCCTGTTCTGAAAATTTTCATAACTCCGTTATGTCATTTATGACTTGTGTGTAAAATTTGAGGTCAATCGGAGTTGATTTGATAGGTTCCGACATCGAATGTAGAAGTTGAAAACTCTTAGTTTCATTAAGCTTGAATTGGGGTATGATTCATAGTTTTAGCGTTGTTTGATGTGATTTAGAGGTTTGACTAAGTTCGTATGATGTTTTAGGACTTGTTGGTATATTTGGTTAAGGTCCTGATGGCCTCGGGTGAGTTTCGGATGATTAACGGATCAAAAATTAGATTTAAAAGCTGCTGCAGTGTTTCCTCTTCTGTTGGATATTCTGAGTTGATATCGAGCCCAGGTATCGAGCCCAGGGTTGACGAGGCTCAGGCTCAAGATTGAGATCGAAGCCACGATTGAAGGTCCAGCTCGAGGACATGATCGAAGGTAAGGCTCGAGGGCTAGGATCGAGACCCATGCTCGATGCCCTGATCGAAGGCACATGCTCGATGCCCTGATCGAAGGCCCAACCTCGATGCCCTGATCGAAGGCCCATGCTCGATGCCCTGATCGAAGGCAGGCCATGATCGAGGTCCAGGCTCGAGCCTGTGATCGAAGCCGCGATCGAGGCCCAGTTCGAGGACCAGTTCTGAAGGCTGCTAGACAGTTTTATAAAAAGAGGGCATTCGTCCCATTTGCCATTTTTGACGAACTTGAGCTTGAGCAGAGGCGACTTTTGGCAGATTTTCAAGGGAAAAATATTGCGGTAAGTGATTCTAACTCGGATTTGGTCTACATATACAAGTATATCATTGTTTTCACCATAAATTAGTGTTTTGAGATTTAAATTTGAGAAATTTTTAGAAATCTCATAGAAACGAATTTTTGAGATTTCGGTATCGATTCGGAGTCGGATTTGAGTTAAACTGGTATCGTTGGACTCGCAATTGAATGGGTTGTCGGATTTCATAACTTTCGCCGAATTTCAAGATGTGGGCCTCTCGGACGAATTTTTAATTAATTTCGGGATTTCTATCAAAAATGTAGTATTTTCTTATAGATTTGATCCCTATAATTTTTAGTGATTATATCAAATTATTTTGGCTAGATTCGAGCCAGACAGAGTTGGATTATCGTGAAAAAAGCCTTCTAGTGGAGCAAATTGAAGTAAGTCTCTTGCCTAATCTTGTGAGGGGAAAATTTACCCCATAGGTGATTAAATTAAATATATTTTTGCTAAATTGCGGGGGCTACGTACGCACGAGGTGACGAGAGTCCGTGTGTAGCTACTATTAATGCTAAAGTCCGGGTAGTTTAGGACTCAAAGCATGAATTACTTGTGTGAATTGTATTCTTTATTAATTAAAATAATTGATGTATATATTGTGAATTGATGTATATATTGTGAATTGTTAATTTTTATTTAAATCAATTAATTATTAAAAAAAATTGTTCTCCTCCCAAATTTATCTTATAATAAATATACTCTCCTTCCGGAGGCACATAAGAAAATGTCCTCCTTTCTTGTGGAGCGGGCCGAACGCCTCGGCAGGATAGATGCATCTATGGATCGTGCGGCACGTCCCTCGGCAGCGTACACAACGCTCTGGATCGGGCCGTACGTCCTCGGCAGAAATCGTGCTTAATAATAATAATTACACGATACTTTAATAATTTATTTCAGCTTGTGAAGCTAATTAATAAATTGAAAAATCCTTGGAATTTAATGAATTATTATTCTTGCTCGTTAAGGAATTAATTGTTACTCCTGTAAATGAGGTTTAATTGATAAATTGGAAATTATTTGAATTGAAGGAATTTAATTAATATATTGAGAATTGTTACATTTGAAGGAATTTGATTATTTCTGCTGATTAAATAAATTATTGTAAATTCTGTAAATTATGCTGATTTAAATATCATAGTTTTATTTCAGTTATTATTATTGACCCATAGTTAGTGTCAAAGTCGGCCATCTCGTCTTTACCACTTCGAGATTAGGCTTGATACTTTTTGGGTACACGTTGTTTACGTACTCATACTACACTTGCTGCACTTTTTGTGCAGGATCTGAGACAGGTACTAGTGGAGGACCTATCATCACATATCAACGTCACCCCCAGGTATAGTGGTGAGCTGCCTTTCTGAGCCGTTCTGCAGCTACCAGTGTCTCTTCTTATATTTATATTCTGTCTATTTCATTTCAGACAGTATTTGGAGTTTTGTATAATCTACTAGATGCTCATGTACTTGTGACACCGGGTCTTGGCACACACATTGGTAGAAGTTGGTATTTTATTATTTTCTTGAAATAAAAGTTTAACCAATGTACGATTGACTTATTAGTTGGCTTGCCTAGCTGTAGTGTTGGGCGTCATCACGACCTATATGTGAAATTGGGTCGTGACAAAAGGAATACAAAACTGAAAATTAGGACGCTAACAGGAAAATTTCGTCCTCAGCTTATACACAAAATCATATGTTAAGTTTTATGAGCTAATAACCAAGCATCACTTGAAGGGAAGTAATTATTTTAAGTTACTTCTGGTGACCACATATACTAAAAATATAAGTTAATCCACAACAAATAACTCTAATAGTTTAGAATATGTCACGCTGAGTTGTTTTATTTTATTTTCTTGTTTCTTTTAGCTTGAAAGTTAATATAAATTAAAAAAGAAGAAGATGATTACCGCAAGAAGAAACTAACATACATAAGGCACAAAAGAAGTATTGACTTGAAAAGGAGAAAAAACAATTAAGTAAAATATATATTCCTTCCATTTCATTTATGCAACAATATTAATTAAATATAATTTTTAACAAAGAATTTTTTTTTTTGACATATAAGCTAATGATGTATAACATATCTTATAATTCACGATATTTCATGGCAAAAATTTTCAGAAGATCAAGTCATTAAGGACACTTAGAGAAGGTCAAGTTGTGAGAGTTTGTCTAAAGAACCCACTTTATCTTAGAATATGTACATTGTCGCTTAACCATTTATAGTTATAGGACGAAAGTCTTGAATTTTAAATCTCTAAAGATTAAAAAATTCTTTTTTTACTTATGTTATTTGCAAATCTATGAGTAATTGTGAAAAAATATATATCACTTATTTGATTTATAGATGTTTCCTCAAATTAAGAAGTGTGGAGATCATAAATGTCTTGAAATATTCTCGCGAGTAATGTTATGCAAGTCTGTCTATGTTTTTAAAGCTAATAAAAACTCATATACCAATATTACAAAAAGGAATTCAAGTATTTCGGTGTGGTGGAGGTTTCTTCTTGTTTACCCTAAAAATTGAGTAACAATTAAACTTATATTGTGGTTTTAATGATATGGGATTTAAACCAGTATCAATTGATAAACAACGAATTAAATAGATAAATTGGACAATAAAATAAATCAAACCGGTCTGCAAACAATGCCTCGACCTCGATTCGAGATAGTCTCGAGGTTAGTCAATAAGAACAGTAGAGGATGGAACAAAAAACGATGAACAGTAAGTAAAACAAAGAAAGCAGCGTATGTGTATATTCTTATCAGTTAATAATGATTGTCTCCCTCACAAGTGAATGTAATCCCTCTTTATATAATAAAGCAATCCTAAATAAGGTACAACTCTAATAATGGAAGTAGATCCCATAATTGGCACTAATAACCGCTTTGATTTGATCTGTTTCGGAATTTTTGCCATGATCTTCGACCGGTTACTAATATCTCGCCACTCCGCTATTACGCCTTACTCGAAGTCAGTCATGCTTGATCTCGATTGTTGCTGGCCTCGATCTCAATGAACACTTCTATCTCCAGGATTGATGTTCTATCTTCGAGCTCGAGCCCGATCTATTATGAGGTTACCCTCGAGGCAACTCCCCTGCCAACGAAATCGGGTATGCCCGATTTCGACCGTATACAGATAGCTCCCTCGTTTTTTGGAGTGTAACGAAAAGAAACAAATTTGAGACTTCGATTTAATACCTCGATCAATTATGACGTCAACATCGTGACGTAAGCAACAAAAGCCATTGAAGCGTCGCATCTGCACAGTTCCCAATGTCATTAATTAACGCCAGTTGATGGTCGGCCATGAGTGCTTTCAAACCATCAATGTGGCTATTATAAATAGACCACCTTCATAATCTTATCAAACTTTACTTTCAAACTTCTTCTAATCTTCAAAAGCTCTTCTATTCTCTTCAAGTTCATCAACTTTGCCGGTTTCCGTTTGCCAATCTCTTATTAAAACACAAATTCAGCCTTCTTCTTCCTTAAACCTCATATAGTAATGTCAAAAACATCAAAGACCATTCTTCAAGAAGAAAAGGCCCCCTCATCGCGGCCGGCCGGTGAAAAAATACCGGTGGAGCCACGTATCGAAGAGTGCATCCCCGGGCCATGTGAACTTACTTCCGACTTTAAAGTCGAAAAACCCTCTTTGGTTCCTGGCCGGTGCGAGCCCATGTCTAGATACATCTGTTCGATATCCGAAGGCGATCTCGAGCAGGTGAAAAAAGACTGCCACTGGGAGAATAAAAAGGTGGTGATTCCTACCCCCGAGGAGGACATCACCACTCATGTGAAAGGGTTCTTAAGTGTGTATACTTACCCTTTTACACTAGGTTTCGTCGATCCTGTTATAATCGACTTCTGCCGCCAATACCGGGTAACCCTAGGCCAGATCTACCCCTCTTTTTGGTGCATTGTCATTTTGCTTAGATTCTTCTCGAGCAAGGTCGAGGGGATGTCTTTCACCCTCGATCATCTCATTAGGCTATACAGCCCCCGTCTTTATCGGGGCGGACTGATAAGGCTTCAGCGCCGAGCCACGAAGGTGCTGTTCTCGAGCATAGGCGAGGACAAGAACCTAGGATGGATGGGCCGATTTGTCCTAGTCAGGACCTCCGACTTAATCCTCGCCGAGAAGATGCCATTCCCTGAAGAATGGAACATGAAGCGTAAGTAGAATCTCACCGATAACATTTGATTACTTGTTATGTTTCCTTTACCTCTTCTCATCTATATTCTTCTTTATGGTGCAGCTTTCCCCTGGTTTCCTGGTGCAGTCCCGAACCTTGCAGGTTGGGTTCGACAACTGGTTTCAACCTCTTCGTATTCTGAGCGCTCGTGGCGCGATTTCGCCAAGGGTCGATGGGAGGCCAAAAATCATGGTAAGTTCTCCTGTCCGTGTTTGATACTTTCCTGTGAAATACTTCTTTTCAACTTGATTTCTTCTTATATAGGTCTTGGAGATAATGTCGTCATGAGGCTGCCTCCCCCCGGGGAAGAGGAGGCCCCGAAGTCGACCAAAGACAAGAAAAAGAGAAGGGCCTCGCCTCCAGATATCCCAAAGCCCAGGAAAAGCAGGGCTCGAAAGTCGAAGACTGATCCCGCCGTTCTGTCTGCCGATGTAGTCCAAACGCTACGAGAAGAAGACGAGGAAGGAGAAGATGCCGACTACCTGCTGGTGGCTCAGAAGAGCGAAGGCATCGAAGCTTCGAGAACTGCTGAGCTGGTGACGGTCAAGGAGGTTCGGCCGCAGACCGAGGTGATCTCAGAGGAAGGTCCAAGCAAAGTCCCGGAGTCATCGGGTGTTGATGATGCCTCCTGCCGTGATGAGCAACCGGTAGGTGTGCCCGAAGGGTCTAGTTCTGAGGCCCTTCAAAGAGAAGAAAATGCCCCAAGTGACTTGCTCGGGGCAATTAATTGATGATTCGCCACCCGGCCCCACGTTCTATGAGGGGTAGTTTCGGGATGCTTGGTCCATAGGGACCCCCGATGTGGGGAAGGCCCCCGAAGGGGATGATATATTTTGCGGCTGCTTCGCGGGGGTCGATGATGTTTCCGACCTGGACGCATCACTCATTTTTAATGTGGCTCAGCGGCTTCTGAACCAAGTGAGTTTTAGCCCATGTTACCATGCTTGCGTTTGTTCTTATTTCTCTAAGTCTGATTTCCTTCCTTTCTGTATAGGCTACGACGCTCCATCGAGAAGCGTCCTTCAAATACCGAGCTGAGCTAGCCCGATGTGAGGCTGATCTCAAAAGGCTTACGGAGGAGAGAGACGCCCTCAAACTCCTCTATGTGAAAAAAGAAGAGGAGATCATGAGTATTCAAGCCAAGCTGGCAAGAGCTCATCAAGATTAGACCGAGCTCATTGAATGAGTAATGTAAATTTTTGGGAGCTTGTTATGTATTAACTTGATATTGGTGACTAATACTTTGATCCTGCAGGTTCAGCAGAAGGCCGAATTGGTTGAGCAGTTTCGTGAAGAGGCCAAGATTAAAGAGGTAGAGACTTTGGGGTGGAAGCAGAACATGGACCGTCTTGCCTCGGAGAAAGATGAGGTTCGAGCCCAACTGTCTTCAGTTGAGCGTCAACTCCAAAGTGTGAAGGAGGAGAACTTGGCCCGAGCTCAGAAGGTAGAAGAGCTTGAGACTCGGTTGGCCGCTGAGCTTGCAAGGGCCACATCCGAGGCATAGGCGCTCGTGGACTCCTACCGAGCCGACACCGAAGCCGCTAATACTCGGGCAAAGGAAATTTCTTATGCTGCTGAGGTTAGATTGTCCCTTGTTTTCGAGCATGTTAGGCACCAATCTCGGAGAGAGACTCTTCAGGAGGTACATGCTCATGGCTTCGACCTCACAGCTGATATCGAGAGTGCGAAGGTTTTGGAGGACGAGGCCGGAGCTTTGCTTTCTGATGATGAAGACTCTGCGAGTGGATCCGAGAATGGAGGAGATGAAGATGAAGCTCCCAAAGATGCGGCTCCCAAGGCGGACTAGGCACTTAGGATTTTTCCTCCCCTTTTTTGTGTAAGACCCTGTGTGGTCTTTGTAAATACTTTACATATATTAAAGATTCCTTTTCTTTCCGTTTCGTCTTCGATTTCTGATTTATGATATATTCTGTTTTGCTTTTGCCTTGTGAAAACTTTGTTGCAATCGGGTTGTTGCAGCCTCTATAATCGAGTGAGCAATAGCTCGAACTCAGAGTAGAACAAACCCTTAGATTTTTTAGTTAAGCGAGAGCGAGTCCCTGAGCTCAACAATATGTTCGGGATTTTGATTTCGGATGGCCTTGATCGAAGCCGTAATTATACTATTTTTATAGCCGAGTTCGAGTAAGTTTCCAACTCACAATAACAGACCCCTTAAGGTTTTATATCAAATAATGATGAATCCTCGAGCTATATTCAAGTCAGTTTTATTTGAGCTCGGAATAGTGGAACCCTTAGGTCCGAATTGAGTGAGAATAAAATCTAGAACTCTAAGTGTATTGGCCTTTAGGCTCTTTATATTGGGCCGATATGGCCTCTAAAAGATGGCTATTTTTTCCCTTTTTTGGCTTAGAAGACTTAGTAAAACATTTCTTTATGCTTAACACGTATTCTTTACCCATTGGATTTTTTGAGGGTTCGATGTCGATTGAAACTCCTTTGCTTTTTGTGCCTTAGCACGTTTGTGTTAAGATAATTTGATACCTCTTAAGGTTTTTCGAGGGCTGATTTCATCGAAGCCCTTTTGATTACTTGCCGAGGTTAGCCTTTTTTAACCGGTTTTTCAAAGAATTCATTGGCCTATTTTTATTGCGGGATTCGGACGTCTCCGAGCCATCTTAATTTGGCCGTAGCCTTTGGGTATGCTTCTTGGGCTTATTTCCCAATAACACTTCGAACTTGTTTCGAAGTGTTAGTCCCCGAGAGTGATGTCCTTGGCCTATAGATCGAGGGGTGCCTCTTTGAGGTCTTATGAATTTGAGTTTAGATTACTCGACTATGTCGATCGTCGACGGCAGTCCCCGAGTGTACGAGGTATATTTGCACTTGGCCCTTGAGCCATTTCTCACAAAATCATAAGTACAGAGCTTGTATGGTAGAAAATTTTCTTTGAGACACAAGATGTTTGATATAGAAAGAATACTTCTTTGTATAATTTATACATGCGTACATGTTTTGCCATCGGGGCTCGACTAATCTATACAGACACGGTTCATTCGACCGTTTGGCCCATTACAAGGTTTCTCTATTGAGACCCTTTGACACGAAGTATTTTCCTCAAAAGTGTAACATCCGAGGGTGATGCCCCCCAGTATTCGAGGTTGATTGTAAAGAAGCCTTGGATACTGTTGAATTGTCCTCAGGTAGCACATAATTATTGCCTCGTTGAAAACCTCGCCGGAAAAACCCACTTGGGACAAAAACTGATCTAAGGAAAAAAGAGTGCAACACGTGCTTTAAAACCTGAGGTCTATATGTCTTCGATCGAACACCTGCAGTGAGTTAGTGTCGAATATATAAATGAAAAAAAGGGATAAAGTCATACCTTAGCAATAATACCGTTTGAGAAGCGATATGTTCCAATTATTTGGCAGTTGTTCGCCGTCCATCGTGCCGAGCTTATAAGATCCCTTTCCGACGATGTCGAGGACTTGGTAGGGTCCCTCCCAATTTGGGCCGAGCTTCCCTTCATTAGGATCTCGAGTGTTGATGGTGACTTTCCTCAAGATTAAGTCCCCGACTCTGAAATGGCGAAGGTTGGTTCTCGTATTGTAGTATCTTTTGATTCGTTTCTTTTAATCAGCCATTCGAACGAGTGCGGCTTCTCGTTTTTCATCCAATAATTTGAGGCTAGTATTCATAGCCTCGTGATTTGACTCTTCTGTTTTATGTCGAAACCTGGCACTAGGTTCCCCAACTTCGACTGGAATCAAGGCTTCGGAGCCATATACTAAGGAGAACGGGTTGCCCCCGTACTGGAATTTGATGTTGTTCGATATGCCCAAAGGACTTCGGGTAGAATTTCTCTCCATTTCCCATTAGCGTCGTTCAACCTTTTCTTTAGGTTTTGAATGATAGTCTTGTTCGTCGATTCGACCTGTCCGTTCCCACTAGGGTGATACGGCGTTGATAATATCCTTTTTATTTTGTGGTTTTCGAGGAATTTCGCCACTTTGCTGCCGATAAATTATTTTTCATTGTCATACACTATTTCGGCGGGTTTTCCAAATCGACATACGATGTGATCTCAGATGAAGTCTATAACCTCTTTCTCTCTCACTTTCTCGAACGCCTATGCTTCAACCCATTTAGAGAAATAGTCAGTCATAAATAAAATGAACTTAGCTTTACCTGGTGCCGATGGCAGAGGGCCGACGTTATCCATTCCCCTTTTCATGAATGGCCATGGGGATAGGACTGAATGAAGTTGTTCTCCGGGCTGATGGATCATCATTGCAAATCTTTGACATTTATCACATTTTCGAACAAACTCCTTAGTGTCTTTTTCCATGCTATCCCAGTAGTATACTGCTCTAATGAGTTTTGTGAATCAGTGATTCAGCGCTAGAGTGGTTCCCACAAGTGCCTTTATGGACCTCTCATAAAACATAATCGGTGTCTCCTGGTCCTAAGCATACTGCCAATGGTCCATCGAATGTCCTTCTGTATAATGTTCCATCTTCAGCCAATGTGAATCGAGCAACTTTGGTTTGTAGGGCCCTCGACTCTTTAGGGTCCGATGGGAGCTTTCTGTTCTTCAAGTATTCAATATATTTATTCTTCCAATCCCAGATTAAGCTTGTAGAGTTTATCTCGGCATGACCTTCCTCGATCACGGATCTCGAGAGTTGAACGACAGTCCCCGAGCTGATCTCATCTTCCTCGACCGATGACCCCAAATTTGCAAGTGCATCGGCCTCACTGTTTTGTTCTCGAGGTACATGCTGCAAAGTGCATTCCTTGAAATGGTGCAAAGTTACCTGCAGTTTGTCCAAATACCTTTGCATTCTATCCTCTCGAACTTCGAACATTTTGTTTACTTGGTTCACCACCAGTAAAGAGTCACACTTGGCTTCAATGACTTCTGCTCCCAAGCCTTTAGCTAGTTCGAGACCTGCAATCAAGGCCTTGTACTCGGCCTCATTGTTAGTCAACCTAGAAGTTTTGATAGACTGCCTAATAGTGCTACCCGTGGGAGGCTTCAAAACGATGCCTAGCCCGGACCCCTTCACATTCGAAGCACCGTCTGTGAAGAGGGTCCATACCCCCGATGATGTACCCAATTTTAACAAGAGTTCCTTTTCAACTTCGGGTACGGGGGTTGGCGTAAAATCGGCCACGAAGTCCGCTAAAATTTGAGACTTTATGGCCGTCCGGGGTTGATATTCGATATCGTATTCAGTGAGTTCGACGGCCCATTTGGCCAATCGGCCCGATAGTTCGGGCTTGTGCAAAATATTACAAAGTGGGTAAGTGGTTAATACACATATGGGGTGACATTAAAAGTATGGTCTTAACTTTCTAGAGGCGCTTATCAGTGAAAGTGCCAATTTCTCCAAGTGTGGATATCTAGTTTCTCCTTCTCCTAAAGTTAGACTTACATAATAAACGGGAAATTGCGTACCTTGCTCTTCTCGAACTATGACACCATTTTGCTGCAATTTCCGATACTGCCAAGTACAAGTAAAGTTTCTCATCTTCCTTTGGAGTGTGAAGCAGTGGTGGGCTCGATAAGTATCACTTCAATTCCTCTAATGCATGTTGGCATTTCGGGGTCCAGGCAAAATCGTTCTTCTTTTTGAGTAGACAGAAAAATCTGTGGCTTCGATCCGACGACCTCGAAATGAATCAGCATAAGGCAGCTATCCGTCCAGTTAGCCTCTGCACGGCTTTTACACTGTCCACGACGGTGATGTCTTTGATGGCCTTGATTTTATCGGGGTTGATCTCGATCCCCCGATTCGATATCATAAAGCCAAGGAACTTGCCCAAACCGACCCCGAAAGCACATTTCTCGGGGTTGAGCTTCATGTTGTATTTCCTGAAAATCTAGAATGTTTCCTGCAAATGAGCAAAATGGTCCTCTGCGCGCAGGGACTTAACTAGAATGTCATCAATATAAACTTCTATTGATTTACCTATTTATTCTTCGAATATTTTATTTACTAGGCGTTGGTAAGTAGCTCCTACATTTTTTAGCCCGAAGGGCATTACATTATAACAATATGTTCCATACTTGGTGATAAATAAAGTCTTTTCTCGGTCCTCCGGGTTCATTTGGATTTGATTGTACCCGGAATAGGCATCGAGAAAAGTAAGGATCTCGTGGCCGGCCGGGGCATCGATCATGCGATCGATGTTAGGAAGTGGAAAAGAATCTTTGGGGCATGCCTTGTTTAAACCCTTATAATCTACACACATTCTAAGTTTGTTCCCGTTTTTAGGGACTACAGCTACATTGGCTAACCATTCGGGATATTTCACCTCCCGAATGGACCCTATTTTGAGAAGTTTAGTTACCTCGTCCCTTATGAATGCATGCTTTACCTCGGACTGGGCTTCTCTTTTGCTTTACCGGTTTGAACCTAGGGTCCAGGCTTAGCCGATGCGTCGTTATCTCCGGTGGGTTCCTGTCATGTCTAAATGGGACCAAGCAAAACAATCTATGTTATCAATAAGAAATTGAATAAGTTTTTTCCTGAGTTTATGGGTTAATCCCGTTCCGAGGTATACCTTTCGCTCGGGGAGGTACTCGATCAATATAACCTATTCCAGCTCTTTGACCATTGATTTGGTGGCCTCAGAATCTTCGGGAACAATAAAAGTTAGAGGGGTCAGAAAATCCTCCTCTTTTTCTTCTATCTCATACTTCCCCGATTCGGTCGAGGCTGGTGGCTGTGATTGTTATTTGACTTCCTGTTTACCTTTGATGCTCGACCTTTCCGAGGTTGATAGTGTCAATATCGGTGGTACCTCATCGACCGCAAACATTTCCTTTGCAGCATGCTGCTCCCCGTATACTGTTTTTATACCGTCCGACGTCGGGAATTTCATCATTTGGTGGAGAGTCGAAGGGACTGCCCTTATACTGTGGATCCAAGGCCTTCCGAGCAGGGTATTGTACCTCATGTCGCCCTCGATTACGTGGAACTTGGTATCTTGAATGGTTCCAGCCACGTTCACCGGTAGAATAATCCCACCTTTAGTTGTTTCACTGGCCATATTGAAGCCGTTTAAGACCCGAGCTGTGGGCACAATTTGATTTTGTAGGCTGAGCTGCTCCACGACCCTCGATCGGATGATATTCGCCGAGCTACCTGGATCCACTAAAACATGCTTAACTTGAACTTTATTTAATAAGATAGAAATTACCAGAGCGTCATTGTGGGGCTGAGAAATACCTTCTGCTTCTTCGTTGTTGAATGATAAAGTGCCTTCGGGCACATAATCTCGGGTTCGTTTTTCCCTAGTGATTGATACCTTAGTGCGTTTGAATATGGGTCCATGTGGAATATCGACCCTACCAACGATCATATGAATGACATATTGGGGTTCCTCCTGTTCATTTTTCCTGCTGGCATCCCTTTCTCTGAAATAATTCTTGGCTCGATCGCTGAGGTACTCTTGAAGGTGGCCCTCATTGAATAGACGGGCTACCTCCTCCCTTAATTTCCTGCAATCCTCGGTCTTGTGACCATGCGTGCCATGATACTTGCACAACAAATTTGGGTTTCTTTGGGAAAGATCGGTTTGTATGGGTCTGGGCCACCTAGTATCTCTTATCCTTCCGATTGCTGATACAATGCCCGATGCATCAATGCTAAAGTTATATTCCGATAACCGAGGTGCCTCTGTGGGATCGACATACTTGTCAAAACCACTTTTGCTCATAAGTCCCCGAGAAATCTGTCCTCGATCACTTCTTTGATCGTTCCAGGCAGAATTGCGTCCTGAACCATTGTTCTTTCGATCTGCGGTATATGGTTGATATCGGTCTCTGGTCGACCTTGGCTCCCTATCGACGTCCCTTTGGTTTTTAACTGCCAACCTATTTGAATGTACTGAACTGGAAGAGGCTCTTAATTGGTCGTCCTTGACCCTATCTTCGATTGATATCGATTGTGCACATCTGCCCAAGTTACAGCTGGATACTCGATCAAATTTTGTTTCAACTAACGTGATGTTATCGAACTCCGCTAGTTCAACCCTTGGGTGAAAGCTTGAACGGCCCAATCATCTATGACCGGTGGCAACTCCATGCTTTCCATTTGAAATCGGGACACGAACTCCCTCAGCATTTCATTGTCCTTTTGTCTTACCTGGAAAAGGTCCGATTTCCTCGTTTAGACCTTTATGGCCCCGGCGTGTGCCTTTACAAAAGAATCTGCTAACATGGCAAATGAGTCGATGGAATTTGGTGACAGGTTGTGATACCAAATCATTGCTCCCTTCGAAAGGGTCTCTCCAAATGTTTTCAACAGCACAGATTCAATTTCATCTTCTAAATCGTTACCCTTGATGGCGCATGTATATGAAGTAACATGCTCGTTGGGATTGGTGGTCCCATTATATTTGGGTATGTCTGGCATACGAAACTTCTTTGGAATAGGCTTCAGAGCCGCACTTGGAGGAAATGGCTTTTGTACAAACTTCTTCGAATCCATCCCTTTCAAGATTGGCGGTGCCCCCGGTATCTGATCAACTCGAGAGTTGTATGTCTCCACTTTTTTATCGCTAGCTTCGATTCTCTTCTCCCCTGATTCAATTCTTTTGGTGAGCTCCTCGAGCATTTTCATTACCGCAGGATCAGTCCCCGATTCGTTACAATTTTGACCTTTCCGGTATTGGCTCGGTACGGCAAGTAATTTCCGGCTCGACCCTATTCGGAGCTCTATATTGATTTTATAACCGAGCAATAGCGGCTTGCTGAGCCTGAAGCATCTCGAATATCACTTGGAGACTGACTCCTTCGTCTCCTCTGCCCTGTGTTCCTTAGCCACTAGATCAGCCTTCTCTGCATACACTCCCATCGAGATCTGCGCCTAGGTCTGCGTTTAGAGCAACGTGCGAACTGACATCGACTGGGTTGGCAACCGGTGCTCCCCCGAGATTAGCCTGTGTAATCTCGACTCCTGGAGCAATCACGTTTTCGTTTTCACCGTGGAATCCGAGGCCATTGTCACCGTGTGTGGATGTGTTTTGTGAGTTTGACATGTTTTAACATGAAAGCAAAGATATTTGACAAGAACAAGCGTAAAATAGTGTCTTTTACTAGAATCAGTACTGAACAATCACTATTATCCTTAGCCCCACGGTGGTTTTAAGGATATGTGATTTAAACCAGTACCAATTGATAAACAACGAATTAAATAGATAAATTGAACAATAAAATAAATTAAATCGGTCTGCAAATAATGCCTCGACCTCGATTCGAGATAGTCTCGAGGTAATAAGAACAGTAGAGGATGGAACAAACAGCGATGAATAGTAAGTAAAACAAAGAAAGCATCGTATGTGTATATTCTTATCAGTGAATAATGATTGTCTCCCTCACAAGTTAATGGAATCCCTCTTCATATAATAGAGGAATCCTAAATAAGGTACAAATCTAATAACGGAAGTAGATTCCATGATTGGCACTAATAACCGCTTTGATTTGATTTGTTCCGGAATTTCCGCCGTGATCTTCGACCGGTTACTGATATCTCGCCATTCCGTTATTACGTCTTACTTGAAGTCAGTCATGCTTGATCTCGATTGTTGCTGGCCCCGATCTCAATGAACACTTCCATCTCCAGGATTGATGTTCTATCTTCGAGCTCGAGCCCGATCTATTATGAGGTTACCCTCGAGGCAACTCCGCTGCCAACGAAATTAGGTATGCCCGATTTGGACCGTATACACTTCTATTGTTGGGTTATGTTAATATAGATTAACAAATCATATTCAAAACCTTTATAATTTTAATAAACAGATCTATAAATATCAAAGAAAAAAAACTAAGAATAAAAATTGACAATAAAAAAGAAGCAAAAAGAAAGATTTTACCTTTACAAAAAATGGACAAATTTTCTTCACTACTAGAAATCCGGAAAAATCTGACCGAGCAATACCAACCAACGTTGGTCGGTCAACAAAAGCGACCAAAAAACCGTCCAAAACGGACGGAAACTACCAAAAAAATATTTTATATTTTGTTTTAAATTACATACCAATCGAAATTGGTCGGTATATTGGTCAAACATTTGAACGCAGTGGTCAGACTTGCTTAGTCAAATCAACTTTTTGATTAGTGACCAACATCGGTCGGTAATGTGGACCCATATTTTTAAATTATAATAATTATATTATTATTTAAAATATTTTATAAAATTTATATTTGAATTTACCGACCAAAGTCGGTCGGTTATTACAGGAGAAGATTTTACCGATCAACTTTGGTTGGTAGATATAATTTTTGAAAAATAACCGACCAATTTCGGTCGGTTCATAGGTCAAACATGGTCAAACTTTTGAATCACATTAATATTTACTATCGAAATAATATAAATATAGTCCGTTAAAAGTAATTAGTTAATATAATTATTTATAAAGATTATGCTTATAGTTTATAATTATTTATAGTAAATATATATGTGAATAAAATAAATTCTTATAGTTTATAATAATTTTTTTATAGTTTTTAATATTTTAAGAAATAATAACACAAAAAAAATAATTTAGTTTTTTTAAAAAAAAAATAACCGACCGAACTCGGTCGGTTAATGGTCAAACACAGTCAACGCGTGGTCACTTAAGTGTACCGACCGAATTCTAATTCCAGATCCCAAATACGGGCTCCCCCTTCCCCCCCCCTCCCCCCGGCCGCCATCGTTGCCGTTGCTACTGCCGCCACTGCCCCTCCCTTTCCACCTCCTAAAAATTCCAGGTTTCGATTTGAACTTGCATTGTTTGTATAATTTTAATATTTTGTTATTTCGTTATGAATTAGTTAATTATTGTTTAAATTGATTGTTTAAATTTGAATTTTATTGAAATCTAGGGTTTAGGTCATGTTAAAATTGAATTGAATTGAATTGATTGCCTAGGGTGTAAATTCAATATTTAAGTTTGTATTGACTTGAGTAGTTTAGTTAGGAATTGAATGTTTAACTTTGAATTGAATTGTGTTTTTAGGATTTGTTCTTGTGAATTGAACTTTTAGGGTATGAATTGCATTTTTAGAGGTAAGTGTTGAACTTTTCGGATAGAGCTTAT
Source organism: Nicotiana tabacum (assembly GCF_000715075.1). Lineage (NCBI taxonomy): Eukaryota > Viridiplantae > Streptophyta > Magnoliopsida > Solanales > Solanaceae > Nicotiana > Nicotiana tabacum. Next base: position 52,933,749 of record NC_134102.1, read on the forward strand.
GTTGTGTGAGCTTAATTGAATTGTTTAGGGTATTAATTGAATTGTTTAGGGTATGGGTTGAACTTTTAGGATATGAATTGAACTTTTAGAGATAATGGTTAAACTTTTTGGATGTGAATTGAACTTTTAGGGATAATTGTTGAACCTTTTGGGTATGAATTGAACTTATAGTTTATGTTTAAATTGAATGAATCATAATTAATTATATTTACTATAATTTAATTTTAGTCTAATTAGTAAAAATTAATTATATTAATTAACTACAAATGATTTAATTAATTTATAATTGTAGAATAAATTAAGTAGTTCTAATATTTATGGAAATATCTCAATTGTTTTATTTGTATAGATGGAACATCGTACTTGGATGTACAATAGGAATTATCCTAATCGGCGGGGATTGCGGGAGGATTTTGTAGAAGGGATTGATGACTTTATTAGACATACAATGTCACTTTCATCATACCAAATTGAAGGAGTAATTAGGTGCCCTTGTGTCAAGTGCGATTGTGTGAAGTTTAAAAAATCGAAGGAAGTTAAGATTCATCTTTATAGGAAGGAGTTTATAGAGAATTACTTTGTGTGGACTAATCATGGAGAGATCGATGGTAGCCGTGGAATATTTCATAACATGGTTGTTGGTGAAAGTAGTAGGTCGGTGGAGAATAGAAATCATGATTCTAGAATTCAGGATATGGTTGCGGATGCATTTGGGATGCACTCCGGGGTTGAGCCCAATGAAAATGTTGAACAAACTCCTAATGATGATACAAAATATTTTTTATGAACAGTTAGAGGAAGCTAGTCGTCCACTATGTGAAGGAAGTCCGCACTCTGAGTTGTCTGTTGCAGTTAGATTACCAAGTATCAAATTTGATTGGAATATTTCTCAAGCGACCATGGACTCTTTTATTGACCTTATGAGCGAACTAGTTGACCCAAATATCAACTTACCTTGTGATTTCTATAAGGCAAAGAGATTGGTTTCTAAGTTAGGACTTTCGTCGATGAGAATTGATTATTGTGAAGATGGTTGCATGTTATATTATAAAGATGATGCAAATTTAGAAAGTTGTAAATTCTGCGAAAAGCCTCTTGAAAAGAGGCTTTCCAGCGGGAATATGGTCATTGTGAAGGTGATGCATTATTTGCCTCTTATACTGTCACGACCCAAAATCCAACTAGTCGTGATGGTGCCTAACCCAACCCGCTACCAATTCCAATAACAATTAATAAAGCAATTAAGTAAAGAAATTATCTGAATCTAAATCTGATACATTCCCCAAGAACTGGTAGTACAAATCATGAGCTTCTACGAATAGAGTTTACAAAGCGGAAATGAAATAAATACATAGTCTATTTGAAAAGTACATAAATAGAGTTTTATAGATCTAAAGTTACCACGAACAAGAGGTAGCTACAACCGGGATGCAGGTACATCTTCAATCCAGCTCCCATCGAACACAGCAACATCAACAACCAACGTCTGCACGCAAGGTGCAGAAGTGTAGTATGAGTACAACCGACCCCATGTACTCAATAAGTAACAAACCTAACCTTAGGTTGAAAGTAGTGACAAGTTAACAAAAAGGTCGGGTCCAACACTAATATTCCACAACAATTCATAACAGCATAGTACACGTAACAAAAGAGTATTTCAGAAATAAAATGCTCAGTCCGTTCACAGTTCCAGAAAAATAGGCATTTCTTTTCAAGTATCTCAGTGAAAATTCAAATCTTTTACCGAAAAATCCAAAATACGAGTAAGTTTGAAAACTATGATTTTTCCCAAAACTCCTTTCAACAAATAGTAAGATGTTTCATTTTCAGGTAGCATGAGGAAAGTACTTCTCTATGCCTACATGTCAAGATACAGGTAAAATCATAAATGTCCCCAAGATCGGGTAGCAGAAGGAAATGCACCTCTATGTATGTATCTCAAGTACGCATGTCAAATGCAATGTATCTCGATGATGAGCTCATGTACTCACACTCTCAGAGTACTCAATGTCACTGTCTCGCATCCTCTCTCACTATGCTCAATGCTCAGCACACTCAATCACTCAGCGCTGTACAATATCCGCTGCGGCGTGCAGCCCGATCCACATATATATATATAGTCAACTACGCTCACTGGGGGTGTGCAGACTCCGGAAGGGCTCCTTCAGCCCAAGCGCTATATTGTTGCGGCGTGCAGCCCGATCCAATATTGTTGCGGCGTGCAACCCGATCCAATATTATTGCAGCATACAACCCGATATAATAATATATATCAAGAAGGCTTGTTGCGGCGTGCAACCTGATCCATATAAAATAAAATCAATATCATATGCTGCGGCGTGCAGCCCGATCCCAAAATGTCACTCTCACTCAGGCCCTCGGCCTCACTCAGTCATCAATCTCTCCAGTCTCACTCACGGGCTCACAATGCCATGAAGCTAGCCCGACAACAGTGATATGATGTATTAATAAACAACAACTGAGACTGAGATATGATATGAATGCATAAATATGACTGCGTACAATGTATCAATGAAATCAGTGAGATAACAGCAAGAAATGACCCCTATGGGTCCTAACAATATCAGCATAAAGCCTAAACATGATATTTAGCATGATTGACAGCTTAACTACTTTATCACATGGTGAAAACACGGATATCAACAAAGTAGGACCACTATACAGTGCCATGGGAACAACATAGTCTCAATTCACATCGTGCACGCCCACACGCCTGTCACCTAGCATGTGCGTCACCTCAATACCAATCATATAACACGTATTTTGGGGTTTCATACCCTCGGCACTAAGATTAGAAGAGTTACTTACCTCGAACAAGCCAATTCCAACACCGAGCAAGCCAAGCGATGCTCCAAAATGCCATCCCACACGTTCCGACCTCCGAATGGCTCGAAACTAACCAAAAACAACTCAAGTACATCAAACAATGCTAAAGGAACCCATTCCGATCGAAAAAGATCAAATCTTGAATAAAAAGCCCAAAATCGGCCAAAAGCCCAACTCGGGCCCGCACCTCGGAACCCAACAAAATTTATAAAATTCAAACACCCATTAAATTATGAGTCCAACCATACTAGTTTCACTCAAATCTGACTCCAATTCGATGTTCAAAACTCAAAAATTCACATTATGAAACTTTAGGCCAAAACCCCCAATTTCCTCTTTAAAATTCACAATCCAATTACCACAAAAATGAAGGTAGATTCATGAAATATAACCAAAACCGAGTAGAGAACACTTACCCTAATCCTTATAATGAAAATTGCTCCAAGCATCGCCTCAATCCGAGCTCCATAGCTCCCAAAATGTAAAAATGTCCGAAATATTCGAGTACTATATACACTGCTCAGACGTCCTCTTTCGCGAACGCGGGAAAACCATCGCGTTTGCGATGAACAAAATGCACACTGCCACAAAAGACTCGACGCGTTCACGATGCACCCCACGCGAACGGGATGAACACTGTTGCCAAAGCTTCGCGAACACGACTAACCTTACGCGATCGCATAGAAGAACGCTCAAATTCCCGGCTGCCAACCTCAACACTACGCGAACGCGATCCTCCATACGCGAATGCGAAGAGGACTTGCCCCAACTCTATGCGAACGCGAGACATACTTCGCGATAACGAAGAACAATTGCTGCTGTCATCAAAATATACTACGCGTTTGTGATGCTTGCCACGCAAATGCGATGAAGAAACGTGACACCAGACATCAGAACACACCAGCACTGAAAACATGAAGGAAAATAGCCCGAAATCGATTCGAACCACGCCCGAGTCCCTCGGGACCCTGTCCAAATATACCAACAAGTCCCACAATATAACACGGACCTACTCGAGGCCTAAAAATACACAAAACAATATCGGAATGATGAATCACACCTCAATTCGAATTCAATGAACTTTGAAACTTCAACTTCCACAACCGATGTCGAAACCTATCAAATCACATCCGATTGACCTCAATTTTTTGCACACAAGTCACATTCAACATTACGGACCTGCTCCAACTTCCGGAATCGGAATCTGACCCCGATATCAAAAAGTCCACTCTCGGTCAAACTTTCAAAAATTTCAACTTTCGCCATTTCGAGCCAAATTCAACCACGGACCTCCAAATCACAATTCGGACGCGCTCCTAAGTCCGAAATCACCCAAAGGAGCTAATGGGACAATCAAAACTCTGTTCCGGGTTCAAATTCCCGGGTTCAAATTCACATACATCTACACTATTACGACTACACCAAAGAACGAACCACTCCCACAGGTGGAGCCTCAGCACTAACCTACACGTGAGGCCTCTCTTACAGAATATCAGGCTGCATACCACTATATCCAAAGTACTAGGGTCCCTATACCTACCTCTACTAAATCAGCGTCATGCATACTACTTCTCCCCCACTCTTCCACATCATCATAGTCACTCCACCTGCCCTTCAAAGACGCCCCATCTTCTTCCACATATGTAGGCAACGTCAATCCCTATAACCCAACCTTTTATTCCATTGAGAACCCTAAACCAACATTCCAACACCCAGGTACTCAAGTGCCTACTCCAATGGAAAATTGTGATATTTTTGCGGCTCTGTCTATACCGCCGCTTGAGCCCCCTCCTCCTCATCATGATTTATGCCTACCACCTCCCTCTTTTTCTACTTCACCACTACATATAACCTCCTCCTCCTTTATCCCATCATCTTCCAGCTCCCCATATTTGCCATTATCACACACTACTTTTGTTGTTCACGAACATGTATTGCCACTTTCCACCACGCCAATGCCACAATAGAGGCAGGCACTACATTACAAACATCCAAATCAACAACTATGCTCCTCCTGCCCCACCACCACTCCCTCCACCCCCACACCCCAGCCTTACCTCCTGGGCCACCCCATTCACACTCCTTAATACTACTATTACCATGCACTTCCCTCTCCTCTCTTACATCAACCACATAACACAATGCCATAGATTCTATGGAATCTACCCCTTCTTCAGCAACATGCAACAAAATTGCTCAACAACAGCGACCTGCCGACAACTCTTATCCAAGACGGCATCCCAGACATCCTTCATCAGGATCATATCTTGCAAATTCTATACCCGGCCCATAGGAGATTGCTGATCTCGGAATCCACAACCAACTCAATCAAGCGCATGAATGGCTCAACCACCCAACAACCCACAAAATGGGACTATACACCCGCCTCTCAGTCACTGGCAGTACTACAACGACCAAGATCCCCATCTGTAGGAAGACCCACTGTCACTGCTGCCACAGGAAGTAGAGATCATTCCCAATCCACCAGCGACGCCACCTCCACCTCCGCCAGCCAGTCCACTATTGGTCGACGATGAGCACGTCCCACTGGAGGCACCACCTCTCATCGAGACGTTCATGGAGACACTGCATCTGACACACCCTCTCAATATATATCTCCATGCATCATGCTCCTGGAGATGTCATTAGCTCCTGGAGGGAACTGATCCTCCGCAACCCCTAGATTAATGAAGATCATGCTTTGGCATTGTCGTGGTGCCAACAGCCCATAATTTAGGCACAATTTATAGTTCTACTCAATTGGAACTGAAAGTACAAGAGGGGTGAATTGTAGCCTTTTTAAATTTCTAGTCGACTACTCCTCAAACCTAGTCGACTAATATAGAGACAGCCTGAACAATACTGTTAATATTTTGATTCAATCAAATATTGATCTCAATAAACAGTAATTGCTTACAATAAAATATGAAAATAGTAAGGTAAATGACATCAGAAATTTTATACTGCTTCGGAATAAATGTGGTATCCTACTTCAGTCCCCTTGGGTTGCAAGGGTGTTATCTCTTTAGCTCTTTGTAATATGAGTTGAGTACAAATTGTGTTATTTCCAACGTTCACCATCAACGTTTATAAGGTTGGTTTTCACTCGCTCACCAACAACGAACAAGGGTTGAGTTTTGCACGCTCACTAACAACGTAAAAGGTTGGTTTTTACTCGCTCACCAACAACGACTCTTTGGTTTTCACTCGCTCACCAAAGAAACGAATAATGACACAACCTCTAAGGACATACTGCCTCTCCAATATTTTTCTGTCTCTCCACTCTTTTGTGTACACAATAAATCTACTAAAAGTGAATTACAATGCTTGTTAAGAGTAGAATAAAGAACTTGTAGTTGGATAGACAATAGTATAGAAGGCTGCGTTCGTTCTTCTTTCTTAGCACTGCTAGTTATATTCTTTCTTGTGATTAGACTTTTGCATAACCCAAGAGATTTTCGAAGATTGTTCCTCAATCTTCCTTGTAGCCGTTGCTTCATTTATGTTTTCTTTGAATTTGGCAGAATCATTGGATTCTTCAATGATTGATCATTCCATACTTGAAGTTTTCAAATATTTTCCATCTAGTCTTCTATATGAACTTGGAAGGAATTGGCTTTCCCTCAATGTGAGCATGATTCTCTTTCCTTTAAAGATTAGATACTGATGAGATTCTTTTCATTTGCCTTGCAATTAATTTCAATCATATAATGATTTTCCATATCACTAATAATTATTTTCCATAACTAGTGCTGAGTCAATAGCTATCCCCGGACTTTTCAAACTTTCCATATGTGTCCTCTTGAATTTGACTTTTCTGTCTTTGCAAGTTCTCCATTCGAAATTTTCTTTCCTTTCTTGCAGTATTGTCCATTTGACTTAGCTTTCTCAAATCTTCCTTCTTTGTAGGATCATTATTATTTGAAGGTTCCTTATTTGTTCCAGAACAATAAAATCCTTGATTCTTGAATATTAGGTACCATGCAGATCTTCTTTCCTTTGGAAGTGCATTTTGAGATTCTTTCCTTTGCTTCCTCGTACTTCTTTCCTTTTATGTCTTTCTTTTGCCAACTTAGCTGCAATCTTTTCCATACTTCTATAAAACCTTCTATATTTCTATTTTAAACTTCTTCCATCGAGCATAACTTTCTAACCCATTGGATTTGAAGTTGCTTCCACAGTTATTGCTAGTTGTTGTACACTTCTAAATCCTTGAGGACTTGTGCCGATTTCCTTATTTGCTGTATTTGGACAGTATATCAATAAGAGAGCTGATCTCTTTTGTATCTTCATATAAGTCCATCTCATAATATTTTCTTTCCATATTCGTCCGGATCTTCTTCAACAAATAAACTTGGACAGTATCTCTTCTTTAATAAAAGAGTTGATCTTTTTTGTATCTTCATATAATTTCATCTCATATTTTCTTTCCATATTCTTCTGGATCTTCACCAAATTCTTCTTCATCAAATAAGCATGTACCAATAATAAATTTATACCAATTAAATATTCTTTGATTAAAACTTATATTAGTTTGGTATCATCAAAATCAATATGTGAAACCTTAGAGTTAACAGGAACAACCCCACTATTCTCTGCCTCACAGAAACCAAACTGGAGGATCACTCCTCACTACTCAATGACTTCAACTTCACCGATCTTACTCAAGTTGCAGCTCATGGTTGTGCATTGTCATGTTATGGTGCGCAGACGAGCTGACTATTGACCCTATTGTTATCAATGCCAAGGAGCTTTATGCTTCTGTCCAGTATCCCCTACCGCTAAAAATGGATTATCTCATTAATTTATGCTAGTACCTAATATCAATGCCGACAAACATTCTAACAAAACTTAGAACAATTTGCAGCTGCCCACCAATCTCCTTGGTTATTATGCGGAGACTTCAAAGAAGTCACCACTACGGCAGATAAATTTAGTGGTAACCCCATAAATATTAATCGATCTACTTCCCTCATTAACTGTTTAAATCACATTAACATGATTGAATTAAGTTTCACCAGCCCCGTTTTACTTAGACTAGTAAACGTACAGCAAGACACAAATTATTCTTAGAACGACTAGATAAATTGTTTGCCAATGAAGCATGGCTACACACATTTGCAGATTCCAGTGTCTTGCATCTACCTTGTACTCACTCGGATCATTGTCCCTTGCTCTTAAATCTTATCAGAGCCACTACTAGGCCACCATGTTTATTTAAATTTGAAACCGTGTGGATGAATAATCCAGATTTTGCCACTATTGTTGCCACTAATTGGTCTAACACTTGTGATTATTTTAATGCTTTAGAACACTTTACTGCTCATGCACAATATTGGAATAAACATATATTTGGAAACATTTTCTATAGAAAAAAAAGTAACACTGGCTCGACTTCATGGGCTACAAAACATGGATCTTACTCGCAAAAATAGTTCCATTTTTTAATCTTGACATGAAAATGCTCTCTTTACTGAATTTCAATCCATTCTCAAACACAAAAAAGATTTTTGGAAACTTAAATCCCGTGTCCAGTGGCTCAATGAAAGCGATACCAAACTTGATCCTTGCCTCTTTTACTAACGTGTTTTGACAATTTTGGTCTTAGAGAAAATGGCAAAAAATGGCAGATAACACTATTAATGATGCACACAACCCCGAAATTCGAGGGGATCAACCTCACTTCGAGGACTCAATCAGTGACACCCACAATGAGGGGAACGACGCCACGCCAGTGCATAAGAGACGGTGCCCTTGACAGGTTCGGGAAAGAACTCCCGATGATGCTGATGAGGAGCAAGTAGCGGATGCTGTGAGGATCCTGCGGGAGCAACAGGCAATCATTCTAGGCCATCGCACGCGGCAGGATCAGGTTATGATGGAATTGAAGCAGGCGCTATCAGGTGCTTCGAATAATGCAAACAGGCACGATCTGATTCCTTCCGTTGTTCCCGCAGACCAAACAACACAGAGGATCAATAACAACACTCCCAGGGGTGAAGTTGGCTCCGATGGGGCTGGGGGGAGCAGATCAGGTCCTAATAACGAGAACGATTCATTCAAAGATGAGCTTTTACAGTTCATGAGGGAAGTGAATGCCCGCATGGATCAAATTCCGGGTGCACCACCAGTATTGAAAAGCCCGAACTTGAAGAAGTATGTTCAATTACCGTACAAGCCAAGTGCGGTACAATACTGATCCCGAAGCGTTTCAGAATGCCTGAAGTTCCAAAGTATGATGGAACTTCAGACCCACATGAACATATTACCACCTACAAAATGATGGTGAAAGGAAATGATTTAGCTCCTCACGAAATTGAATCTGTGTTGCTAAAGAAACTCGGTGAAACCCTCACGAGGGGAGCCCTAACGTGGTATTCATTACTGCCCGAGCATTTCATAGATTCCTTTGAGATGCGCATAGATTCTTTCATTTGTGGTATTCATTACTGCCCAGAAAGAAATAATGTTGCTCCCGGCTGTCCCAGATGAATGGGCAGCTGAAGCATTCACCAAAGGATTGAATCCAAGAAGTTCAGACGCTTCCCGGAAACTGAAGGAGAGCCTGCTTGAGTTTCAAGCAACTACTTGGGCAGATGTTCACAACCGGTATGAGTCGAAGATAAGGATCGAAGATGATCAGGTTAGTTTTACATCATCGACCAAAGGACGAGAGAAAAACAGAGAAAAATCAAAGGATAACTACGACGCAGATAGTCGGACTACGAGGGGTCGATTTTGCCCTACGAGCATACCAAAGGCCGTGGCAGAAATTTCTGAGTAGCAAACAAGTTCACCGTTGGCGGAGGGACTGATCGTGGTCGAAACAATAGATCACTTCAAGATAAACAAACGTCAGGATCTCGAGATCTTTCTTACCCCAGGTTATCATAATATAACTTCAACGTCAGTGTAGTGGAATTGGTGTCAGCCATGAGGAACATTAAAGAAGCACGATTTTTGAGACCTATAAGGTCCGATTCCAGCCAGAGGGATCCCAATTTATGGTGCGAATACCACGGGATAAACGGTCATCGGACAGGGGACTACAGACATCTTCGGGAGGAGGTGGTAACGCTATTGAAGAAGGGTCATCTCCGAGAATTCTTGAGTGATCGAGCTAAGAACAATTACGGTCGCAACAAAGACAACGCAGAATCCTCGAAAGCAGGAAAGGAAACCATACGCCAAATGATCAACATGATCTTTAGGGGGAACGAGATTAACAGGGTCACCTTTTCGGCGGAAAAGAAGACTAAACTATCGATAACGCACAGCAAAAGACTCCAGGAGGACGATATCACTTTCACGGAGGAGGACGCAGACGGATTACTGTTACCACACAATGATGCACTGGTAATTTTGTTAAATGTGTTAGATTTTAAAATTAAGTGTGTTCTAGTGGATCCAAGAAGTTCGGCTAATATCATACAATGGAGGGTATTGGAACAAGATAAACTCACCGAAAGCATTATTTCGGCAACAAAACTCCTCGCTGGATACAACCTTGTGAGCGTGACGACCCGGGGAGAGATCCTGCTGCTCATGAACGCTGAAGGAGTAATGAAAACAACTTTCTTCGAAGTAGTGGATGGTGATATGGGATATAACATCATCTTGGAAAGGCCATTGCTACACGAGATGAAAGTCATACCTTCGATATATCACCAATTACTGAAGTTTCCAACGCCCGAAAGAATCAAGCAGATAAAAGGTGACCAACGGGAAGCAAGGGAGATGAATGCAATCTCAGTTTCCAGAAGCAAAGGGAAGGAGAGCATGGCATAGCAATTACAGGAACTGACGCCTAATCCCGAGTTAGAAGAGGTTATTCCAGGGGCAGAATCATCAGAACAATATCAGGTGCAAAGATATTTCCAAGTTCCGGAAGAGACGAACGCAACAAAATCCACGGTAGAGGAACTAGAACAAGCGTCATTGTTCGAAGAATTTTTAGAAAGAAAATTTCACTTAGGAACAAGACTGCACCCCGAGCTCAGGTCTGGTTTTATTGAATTCCTTAAAATTAACACTGATTGTTTTGCATGGTCGCATGAGGATATGACAGGTATCCCGATGAAAATAGCCGTGCACAAGTTGAGTTTGGATCCAAACGTACCACCGGTACGACAGAAGCAGCGCCCTATTGCTGAGGCCAGGAATAAATTCGTCAAAGAAGAGGTAACCCGTTTGCTTCAAATTGGTTCGGTCAAAGAGGTAAGATATCCAGACTGACTACCCAATGTAGTAGTAGTTCCTAAGAAGAACAATAAATTTTGTATGTGTGTAGACTATAAAGATCTTAATAAGGCATGCCCGAAAGATTCATTTCTGCTGCCAAATATCGATCAAATAATTGATGCCACAGCCGGACACGAGTTAATGAGTTTCCTTGATGCTTATTCCGGGTACAACCAAATTAAGACGAACCCGGAAAATCAGGAAAATACTTTGTTTATAATAAATTTCGGTACATATTGTTACAATGTAATGCCCTTCGGGTTGAAAAACACCGGAGCCACTTATCAACGGCTCGTAAATCAGAAGTTTGAAAAACAAATAGGAAAAACAATGGAAGTTTATATAGACAATATGCTTGTTAAGTCCTTGAATGCAGGTGACCACCTTCAGAATTTGCAAGAAACATTCGATATCCTGAGGAAGCATAACATGAAACTCAACCCCAAAAAGTGCACGTTCGGGGTCAACTCCGGTATGTTCCTGGGGTTTCTGGTATCACAAAGGGGAATTGAGGTCAACCCCGACAAAATCAAGGCCATAGATGATATCCCAGATCAATTATCAAACGTGAAGGAAGTCCAAAGACTTACAGGAAGGTTAGAAGCTTTGAGAAGGTTCATTTCCCGGTCGTCGGAAAAATGTCATCGCTTCTTTACATTGGTCAGAAAGAAGAACATTTTCAAATGGACGTCGGAGTGCCAGCAGGCTTTGAGGGACCTGAAGAAGTACTTATCAAGCCCTCCATTGCTCTCGAAACCAAAAGAAGGCAAAACATTGCTAGTTTATCTCGCATTTCAGAAGTTGTGGTAAGTGCGGTTTTAGTCCGGGAGGATGAAAGTACGCAATTTCCTATTTATTACGTTAGCAAAATGTTAACGGGAGCAGAAACTCGCTACCCACATTTGGAAAAACTGGCCTTAGCTCTCGTAGTCGCCGCTCGGAAGCTGAGGCCCTATTTTCAATGCCACCCAATAACTGTGGTGAGTACTTTCCCTTTGCGGAACATACTTCATAAACCTGAGTTCTCTGGCAGATTGGCCAAATGGGCCGTCGAAATGAGTGAATTCGACATAGAATATAAACTGAGGACTGCAATTAAGTCACAAGTCTTAGCTGACTTCGTGGCCGATTTTAGTCTGAGACTGCTACCTCCGACATCCAAGGAGGTAGCAATAGTGTCGAAATCGACATCAGGGGTTTGGACCTTATTTATAGACAGAGCCTCAAACGTAAAAGGGTCCGGGCTCGGAATAGTTTTAATCGCGCCTTCGGGGGAAACCTTAAGGCAAGCCATCAACACGATCCCTTTAACTAACAATGAAGCAGAGTATGAAGCTTTGATTGTGGGGCTTGAATTGACCCGGGGACATGATTCCGAGGTTATATAAATCAAATGCGACTCACAGCTGGTGATAAATCAGGTTTACGGGATCTTTGATACCAAAGAAGAACGTATGCAACAATACGTGGTAAAGGTCCAGGCTCTTTTGGCATGATTCCGTGAGTGGTCAATAACTCATATCCCGATAGAGGATAATGCAGAAGCGGATGCATTAGCAAACTTAGGTTCATCGATGGAAATAAAGGGATCGGAGTCCGAAATAGTGGTACACCTGATGAGCTCAGTCCTTGACACGGATGGATACTACGAGGTGAATACGGTTAGTCTGGTCTGGGACTAGAAGAATGAAATAATAAACTACCTCAAGTACGGGAAGTTGCCCGACGATCCCAAAGCATCACGGGTGTTATGCACCAAAGATGCACATTATAACTTCAGGAAAGGCCAATTGTATAGGAAATCTTTCCAAGGCCCGCTGGCCCGGTGCTTAGGAGCGTCAAAAGTTGACTATGTCATGAGAGAAACCCACAAAGGGATATGCTGCAATCACTCAGGCGCAGAGTCTTTGGTGCTGAAATTGATACGGACAGGATATTACTAGCCCCGCATGGAACAAGACGCCAAAGATTTCGTACGAAAATGTGATAAGTGCCAATGCTACGCATCACTAGTACATCAATCGGCAGAACCCTTACATTCGGTTATGTCCCCATGGCCGTTCATGAAATGGGGGATGGACATCATCGGATCGCTACTACCAGCTCTCGGAAAGGTAAGGTTTCTTTTAATTTTGACTGATTATTTTTCTAAATGGGTGGAAGTAGGTTCTTATCAGAAGATCGGGGAACACGAAGTGGTTGATTTCCTGTGGGAAAATATAATTTGCAGGTTCGGAATACCAAAAGAGGTAGCATGCGATAATGGGCCACAGTTTATCGGTTCAAAAGTTACAAAGTTCCTCGAAGACTTGAAAATAAAGAGAATCACATCTTCGCCTTATCATCCGAGAGCAAACGGTCAAGCGGAGTCAAAAAACAAAGTGATCATTCAAAACCTCAAGAAAAGTTTGGAAGCAGCAGAAGGCAAATGGCCCGAAGAGTTGCCCGGAGTTCTATGGGACTATCAAAAAATGGCCAAATAAAGTACAGAAGAAACTCCTTTATCCCTCGTATACGGTGCTGAAGCCTTAATCCTGGTTGAAGTGGGCGAACCCACTTTGAGATTGTCACGCCCCGAACCTAGGAGCGAGACAAGCACCCGGTGCCTCACCTAACCTGGCGTACCAAATTGCGACTAAGGGACTCTGAACACATAATGTCCTACTTTGGCCATGGGGCCACCTTGCAAGACAATTTGCGAAGCAAAATATAAAACTGAATGGAAACTAGCGCTAACTAAACATCAATATAAAGCTAGGATGAAAAGGCCGTCATAGCTACTACAGCTGACAAACCACCAAATTATACATACCAGGCCTACAAACCCAACATACTGCACTAACCAACAGGATATGTCTACAAGCCTCTACTGATAGATGTACTATGATCGGAACAGGGCCCCGACCTACCCATAATATATATACAGATATACATAAGATGTACACAACACTCTAGACCTGGCAACTCCGAAAGACGTAGAGCTTACCGATCAGGCTGAACTCGGGAAACACCTACTGAGGAGATCTACTCGTCTTTCTATCTGAACCTGCATGCATGAAATGCAGCGTCCTCGGAAAAGGGATGTCAGTACGAAATAATGTACCGAGTATGTAAGGCAATAACATAACTAAAAATCGAAACTGAACTGATAATATAATAACTGGAAGTAACTGGGAGTCAAAGATGATCTGGAGATATACTTACCTGCTGATACTGACTCAACTCCTTCAATATAGTATGTAAAATAATTGTACGGCCTTATAAGGCTCGGTATATATAACTGCTCTGCCATAGTAGGCTCGCTCATAGGCACTCGGCCATACTAGGCTATGTATCTCGACCATGCTGGGCTCGCTCATAGGCGCTCGGCCACAGTAGGCTCGGTATATAACTTTTCATCTGATCAGAGGTTGCCCAATAGGGGCCTGCCCATCGATTATAGCTCGATGGTAATGAAAATACTGTAATACTGTATATATAGGCTTGCTGCTCTCTTGACTAGAAGAAGACAATACTAAAATTGAATATAGAGTCTCGATAAGGAATAATATTGTAACTTATGAGACTAGAATAGTGTGAATAAATTCATGAATATGAACTTCTCTTTTTGTCTCATTACTAACACATGTAGCTACGAGATCATGCCAAAATGAAGGAAGGCTTAGCCTTAACATACCTTATCACAATCTTTCCAATCACCAAGTTGAACTCACCTCTTTGCACCTTAATCTACAAGAACGATAATAATACTATCGTTAAGTTACGAAAGGTACAACTATCGCACAACGAACGACAAACTTATTTTGTATTAAAACGGGCAGCATCTCCCCTATAATCCTTACTTCCTCCAAATTCAAGATAACACCAACAATACAAGAACAGAACAATAATAACATATATACATCATTTTCCAGCCCTATATACACCATCAAATACTACAAAACAGCCCAACACACCCCAATCTCTTCGTACACAAAACGACCACCGTAGTAGTGTCAAACGACCCGAAAATGTTATGACGAACGACCAGCCAATCACCCTACATTTATATGGTGTTTATAAACCCCCTTCCTCCTCCAAAACTCCACAAAATAGTAATAAAATATGCAGCCCAACAGCAACACAAAACAGTCCACAAAACAGTCCGCTACAAGTGAATAACTCGAACTCACGTCTTCCGATCACCGTCCCGTGAGTTCTTACAAGTATAGAACGACTTACCATGAATTTACAGAAGAAAAATTGGATGAAATAGAGAAGTAAACTCACCTTATTTGTTGGATAACTCAGCTCTTATCTTGGTTCTTCAAACTCTAGGTTTTACCTCCAATTGGAACTTGAAAGGGAGAGAAAATCAATTAGGGTTTGTGGGAAATTTTTGGGAGGATTCTTTGCAGAGCTTATGTCTGGTTATTATGCTCTATTTTAATTCTAATATATGAAGAAAACAGGCCTTTAAAAGGCCTCTTTGGACGACCCGAAATGGCTCATTTTTTGGGCTTTCATTTAAGCAAGTAGGTGACACACCTACTTGTCACCTAGCAGCTTGCGCAGTATCGTAAAAATGCCCATATCTCTCTACTCCGATGTCGTATTGACAAACGGTTTAATGCATTGGAAAATAGACTCATAGATCTTTAATTTGATGGGTGGGACACCCCATAACTCTAAGTATATTGGGAGAAAATTGCAGTTATATTTGACCTAATGTTTCAGTAAAACTTATGAGTGTAACTTGTGATGACTTTCATCGACTTTTGTTCCACAACTCGCTTGACATTAAAACATAACACACGGATGTCATACGACTAATATAAATCATAACATAATCTCCTTATCATGTTAATCACCCTAGTCTTACCCCAAAGGTACATGTTATAACATTTCCAACTTGTCGACTTTCGACGAAACATTATTTTATTTAATTGCTTTAGCTTCTGAACTGTCCAACCCTCTTTGTACTTGTTGTTCATGATCTTCAATATTTGTAACCTCAGAGGTAACATGATTAACTTACTTTATATGCTTTTAAATATTATCTCATTTTTGGTCCTACATTAGTTTGCTTACGACGCATTTTTACGTACGAAAATATAGGGTGTAACAGAGATATTATCAGATAAATGAAGAATCGAATAACGAAGCAATGCTAGTCAACTTGGAACTGCTCGAGGGACGCAGGAACTTGGCGCATGTAAGAATGGTAGCTCAAAAGCAGAGGATGGAGCGATATTACAATCGAAGAGCCAATTTTCGTTTTTTCAAAATAGGAGACTTGGTTCTAAGGAAATTAACACAAAATACCCGGGAGCTCAACGCGGTAAAGCTAGGCCCAACGTGGGAAGGTCCCTACCGGATTTCAGATGTCACTGGGAAAGGTTCATACGAGTTAGAGAACCAGAATGGGGACAAGCTTCCCAACAACTAGAACGTTGCACACCTCAAAAGATATTATTGCTGATGAACAACACTCAAACTGAAAGTATGTGCTGCACTATTTTCCCTTCATTCAGTTTTTGTCCCAATTGGATTTTTCTGGAAAGGTTTTTAACGAGGCAGCGACAGAAAGCATACTATGAAGACAACAACAATAAGACCTTTGATAGCAAGGCAAACGAACAAGCTTCCACTCGGGGATGATTAGGTAATCTTTGCTTCGATAGAAAATTCCCACCGGGAAGTCAGGTTTGCTACGGAACAGAGGTTACCCGACCCTTCACGGGCACAAACCGCCAGATGACTGTTAGGTATTCTTTCGCTTGATAGCATGGATTCCTAAGGGGAAACAAGATATGTTGCCGAGTTAAAGATTACCTAGTAATTCACTGGTGGGACCTTCGAAGACATAAGACTTCTAGTGTTTCAATTCGCATTCTTCGCATTCAAACACTAGGGGGGATAATATGAGGATACGGCAATAATGAATGTCACGTCAATCGAGAACGAACATCCGGGAACAAAATACATCATCGGGATCGGGGACTGCGCAGCCAGCCCCGTAGAAACAGGTTGTACAAGATAGCCACAAGTAATGGCAATATCTTTTCTGCATAGCAAAATGCTTATGTAATTTATAAAAATAGAAGAAATAAAATGAAATCCTTTTGCTTTTATCTTGTTTCTTGTCTGAGCGATAAGTTGATATTGTCATTTGAAAGTTAAACAAGTACTTCAAATGTTAGTATCGTAATGAATAGGAGACGTCCTCTTCAAGAGCACCGTAAACATAAGAGGGCCCTCTCTTATAAAAACCCTCACGTTAAACATAAGAAGCACGATTTTCGAGACCTATAAGGTCCGATTCCAGCCAGAGGGATCCCAATTTATGGTGCGAATACCATGGGACAAACGGTCATCGGACAGGGGACTACAGACATCTTCGGGAGGAGGTGGCAACGCAATTGAAGAAGGGCCATCTCCGAGAATTCTTGAGTGATCGAGCTAAGAACAATTGCGGTCGCAACAAAGACAACGCATAATCCTCGAAAGCAGGAAAGGAAACCCTACGCCAAACGATCAACATGATCTTTTGGGGGAACGAGATTAACAGGGTCACCTTTTCGGCGGAAAATAAGACTAAACTATCAATAACGCACAACAAAAGACTCTAGGAGGACGATATCACTTTCATGGAGGAGGACGCAGACGGATTACTGTTACCACACAATGATGCACTGGTAATTTTGTTAAATGTGTTAGATTTTAAAATTAAGTGTGTTCTAGTAGATCCAAGAAGTTCGGCTAATATCATACAATGGAAGGTATTGGAACAAGATAAACTCACCGAAAGCATTATTCCGGCAACAAAACTCCTCGCTGGATACAACCTTGTGAGCGTGACGACCCGGGGAGAGATCCTGCTGCTCATGAATGCTGAAGGAGTAATGAAAACAACTTTCTTCGAAGTAGTGGATGGTGATATGGGATACAACATCATCTTGGAAAGGCCATTGCTACACGAGATGAAAGTCATACCTTCGACATATCACCAATTACTGAAGTTTCCAACGCCCGAAAGAATCAAGCAGATAAGAGGTGACCAACGGGAAGCAAGGGAGATGAATGCAATCTCAGTTTCCAGAAGCAAAGGGAAGGAGAGCATGGCATAGCAATTACAGGAACTGACGCCTAATCCCGAGTTAGAAGAGGTTATTCCAGGGGCAGAATCATCAGAACAATATCAGGTGCAAAGATATTTCCAAGTTCCGGAAGAGACGAGCGCAACAAAATCCACGGTAGAGGAACTAGAACAAGCGTCATTGTTCGAAGAATTTTTAGAAAGAAAATTTCACTTAGGAACAAGACTGCACCCCGAGCTCAGGTCTGGTTTTATTGAATTCCTTAAAATTAACACTGATTGTTTTGCATGGTCGCATGAGGATATGACAGGTATCCCGATGAAAATAGCCGTGCACAAGTTGAGTTTGGATCCAAACGTACCACCGGTACGACAGAAGCAGCGCCCTATTGCTGAGGCCAGGAATAAATTCGTCAAAGAAGAGGTAACCCGTTTGCTTCAAATTGGTTCGGTCAAAGAGGTAAGATATCCAGACTGACTACCCAATGTAGTAGTAGTTCCTAAGAAGAACAATAAATTTTTTATGTGTGTAGACTATAAAGATCTTAATAAGGCATGCCTGAAAGATTCATTTCTGCTGCCAAATATCGATCAAATAATTGATGCCACAGCCGGACACGAGTTAATGAGTTTCCTTGATGCTTATTCCGGGTACAACCAAATTAAGATGAACCCGGAAAATCAGGAAAATACTTTGTTTATAATAAATTTCGGTACATATTGTTACAATGTAATGCCCTTCGGGTTGAAAAACACCGGAGCTACTTATCAACGGCTCGTAAATCAGAAGTTTGAAAAACAAATAGGAAAAACAATGGAAGTTTATATAGACGATATGCTTGTTAAGTCCTTGAATGTAGGTGACCACCTTCAGAATTTGCAAGAAACATTCGATATCTTGAGGAAGCATAACATGAAACTCAACCCCGAAAAGTGCACGTTCGGGGTCAACTCCGGTATGTTCCTGGGGATTCTGGTATCACAAAGGGGAATTGAGGTCAACCCCGACAAAATCAAGGCCATAGACGATATCCCGGATCAATTATCAAACGTGAAGGAAGTCCAAAGACCTACAGGAAGGTTAGCAGCTTTGAGAAGGTTCATTTCCCGGTCGTCGGAAAAATGTCATCGCTTCTTTACATTGGTCAGAAAGAAGAACAATTTCAAATGGACGTCGGAGTGCCAGCAGGCTTTGAGGGACCTGAAGAAGTACTTATTAAGCCCTCCATTGCTCTCGAAACCAAAAGAAGGCAAAACATTGCTAGTTTATCTCGCGTTTCAGAAGTTGTGGTAAGTGCGGTTTTAGTCCGGGAGGATGAAAGTACGCAGTTTCCTATTTATTACGTTAGCAAAATGTTAACGGGAGCAGAAACTCGCTACCCACATTTGGAAAAACTGGCCTTAGCTCTCGTAGTCGCCGCTCGAAAGCTGAGGCCCTATTTTCAATGCCACCCAATAACTGTGGTGAGTACTTTCCCTTTGCGGAACATCCTTCATAAACCTGAGTTCTCTGGCAGATTGGCCAAATGGGCCGTCGAAATGAGTGAATTCGACATAGAATATAAACTGAGGACTGCAATTAAGTCACAAGTCTTAGCTGACTTCGTGGCCGATTTTAGTCTGAGACTGCTACCTCCGGCATCCAAGGAGGTAGTAATAGTGTCGAAATCGACATCAGGGGTTTGGACCTTATTTATAGACAGAGCCTCAAACGTAAAAGGGTCCGGGCTCAGAATAGTTTTAATCGCGCCTTCGGGGGAAACCTTAAGGCAAGCCATCAACACGATCCCTTTAACTAACAATGAAGCAGAGTATGAAGCTTTGATTGTGGGGCTTGAATTGACCCGGGGACATGATTCCGAGGTTATATAAATCAAATGCGACTCACAGCTGGTGATAAATCAGGTTTACGGGATCTTTGATACCAAAGAAGAACGTATGCAACAATACGTGGTAAAGGTCCAGGCTCTTTTGGCATGATTCCGTGAGTGGTCAATAACTCATATCCCGATAGAGGATAATGCAGAAGCGGATGCATTAGCAAACTTAGGTTCATCGACGGAAATAAAGGGATCGGAGTCCGAAATAGTGGTACACCTGATGAGCTCAGTCCTTGACACGGATGGATACTACAAGGTGAATACGACTAGTCTGGTCTGGGACTAGAGGAACAAAATAATAAACTACCTCAAGTACGGGAAGTTGCCCGATGATCCCAAAGCATCACGGGTGTTATGCACCAAAGATGCACATTATATCTTCAGGAAAGGCCAATTGTATAGGAAATCTTTCCAAGGCCCGCTGGCCCGGTGCTTAGGAGCGTCAAAAGTTGACTATGTCATGAGAGAAACCCACAAAGGGATATGCTGCAATCACTCAGGCGCAGAGTCTTTGGTGCTGAAATTGATACGGACAGGATATTACTAGCCCCGCATGGAACAAGACGCCAAAGATTTTGTACGAAAATGTGATAAGTGCCAATGCTACGCATCACTAGTACATCAATCGGCAGAACCCTTACATTCGGTTATGTCCCCATGGCCGTTCATGAAATGGGGGATGGACATCATCGGATCACTACCACCAGCTCTCGGAAAGGTAAGGTTTCTTTTAATTTTGACTGATTATTTTTCTAAATGGGTGGAAGCAGGTTCTTATCAGAAGATCGGGGAACACGAAGTGGTTGATTTCCTGTGGGAAAATATAATTTGCAGGTTCGGAATACCAAAAGAGGTAGCATGCGATAATAGGCCACAGTTTATCGGTTCAAAAGTTACAAAGTTCCTCGAAGACTTGAAAATAACGAGAATCACATCTTCGCCTTATCATCCGAGAGCAAACGGTCAAGCAGAGTCAAAAAACAAAGTGATCATTCAAAACCTCAAGAAAAGGTTGGAAGCAGCAGAAGGCAAATGGCCCGAAGAGTTGCCCGGAGTTCTATGAGACTACCAAAAAATGGCCAAATAAAGTACAGAAGAAACTCCTTTATCCCTCGTATACGGTGCTGAAGCCTTAATCCTGGTTGAAGTGGGCGAACCCACTTTGAGATATTATCAGATAAATGAAGAATCGAATAATGAAGCAATGCTAGTCAACTTGGAACTGCTCGAGGGACGCAGGAACTTGGCGCATGTAAGAATGGTAGCTCAAAAGCAGAGGATGGAGCGATATTACAATCGAAGAGCCAATTTTCGTTTTTTCAAAATAGGAGACTTGGTTCTAAGGAAATTAACACAAAATACCCGGGAGCTCAACGCGGTAAAGCTAGGACCAACGTGGGAAGGTCCCTACCGGATTTCAGATGTCACTAGGAAAGGTTCATACGAGTTGGAGAACCAGAATGGGGACAAGCTTCCCAACAACTAGAACGTTGCACACCTCAAAAGATATTATTGCTGATGAACAACACTCAAACTGAAAGTATGTGCTGCACTCTTTTCCCTTCATTCAGTTTTTGTCCCAATTGGATTTTTCTGGCAAGGTTTTTAATGAGGCAGCGACAGAAAGCATACTATGAAGACAACAGCAATAAGACCTTTGATAGCAAGGCAAACGAACAAGCTTCCACTCGGGGACGATTAAGTAATCTTTGCTTCGATAGAAAATTCCCACCGGGAAGTCAGGTTTGCTACCGAACAGAGGTTACCCAACCCTTCATGGGCACAAACCGCCAGATGACTGTTAGGTATTCTTTCGCTTGATAGCATGGATTCCTAAGGGGAAACAAGATATGTTCCCGAGTGAAAGATTACCTAGTAATTCACTGGTGGGACCTTCGAAGACATAAGACTTCCAGTGTTTCAATTCGCATTCTTCGCATTCAAACACTGGGGGGGATGATATGAGGATACGGCAATAATGAATGTCACATCAACCGAGAACGAACATCCGGGAACAAAATACATCATCGGGACCGGGGACTGCGCAGCCAGCCCCGTAGAAACAGGTTGTACAAGATAGCCACAAGTAATGGCAATTTCTTTTCTGCATAGCAAAATGCTTATGTAATTTATAAAAATAGAAGAAATAAAATGAAATCCTTTTGCTTTTATCTTGTTTCTTGTCTGAGCGATGAGCTGATATTGTCATTTGAAAGTTAATCAAGTACTTCAAATGTTAGTATCGTAATGAACAGGAGACGTCCTCTTCAAGAGCACCGTAAACATAAGAGGGCCCTCTCTTATAAAACCCTCACGTTAAAGGGTTGGTTACGGAAGAATCAATACCCGAAATCCAAAATTCCATCGGGGAAAAATACATCCGAAGTCGCATATGAAAAGGATGCAAAAAGCAAACTTGTGCAAATATTCATAGAAACCCTCACGTAAAAGGGAAACTTGCGCAGATATTCATAGGAACCCTCACGTAAAAGGGAAACTTGCGCAAAAATTCATAAAAACCCTCATGTAAAAGGGATAATACTCGGAACCAAAATGCTTCGAAGAAAAGGCATCCAAGACTACACATAGTAAAGCGTGAATTGAACAACATGCGCGGAATACTTGAGCAAATGCAAAAGTTAAAAGATTGCATGGATATTCAAACAAAAGTAAGACTCAAACGATATTTGAACAAAAAGTATGTATTTATTCCCAAGAACGGGCCAAAACGTTACAAGTACAAAATGAGAAAAGAAAGTAAAAGCTAAACTGCAACGCCTCAGGGACCAGGAGGAAGAGAAGTATCCGCATTGCCGGAAAGAGTAGTTGGTTCCGCCGATGGCTCAGCGCTTTCCCCAGTTTGGCCTTCGGCCTCATCGCCTTCCGATCCTTCTTCACTTTTCAAAAACTCTGAATCGGAATCGGAAGAATCTGGAGCATCAGACTGCGCCAGGAGTCCATTCTTTGCAGCCAATTCAAGCTCTTAGGCCTTAGCAATTTCGGTATCAACATCGATGATACGAGCTTTGGCCTCTTCCAAGGTTTTTCTCCTCATGCTATACATGGAATAAGTTTCTTCAACAATGAGGGAAGTCGCTCGGCGCTTAAGTTCTTCTTTGAGTTGAGTGACCTCGGCGAAAAGGTTTTTCCGGGCGGATCTAGCAGATTGGAGGCTGACGACGAGCTCGCGAAAAGAGCCTATTATGCTCAATAGTTTTCCTATACTTCTCTTCTAGCTGGGCATGTTTCACCTCCACATCAGCAAGCTCTTGACTCTTGGAGTTCAAGGCTGCCTCCAAGTTGATCACTCTTTCAGCAGGGGCAGCCTCACGGTCGGCTGCAGCAAGAATGATGTTCTGGACTTCTGCCCATTTGGCCTTGGCCTCATCAAATCTAACCCTCAGTGACCCAATTTCTTGGCTAAAGGTTACCACTTCTTTCTTGCTTTGCTGCAGATGAGCCTCCAAGACAGCGGCCTAAGCAGCTCTAGTTTCCAGTTCTGAGAAGCGGAGAGTTGTCTGGTCTCGTTTCGCTAAAAGCTTATCCCGTTTAGAAGTAAGTTCTTCCTTCTCATGAATCAACCTTTGAAGGCCCTCAGAAGCAAGAAAATTGGCCTACAAAACAAGAAGAAGTAAAACTTAGAATACATTCATATTAAAGTAGAAGAAGTGACGAAGGAAGAAAAGAACGTACCGCTGTGGAATTGTTCAACAAGCACTCTCCCGAGAGTGCCTGAATCTTTTCCCTGTCCTTTTCTGAAGGCAAAGGCTTCAGATAATTAGCAAGCTCCTTCAGCCGGGACAACAAGTTACACCCGGTAGAGACTGAAAGAGTGACGTTCCTCCTCCTTTGTGGATCTTCAGAAGGAGCGGCATAATTTTTCCCCAAATTCCCATAAACTGGGACTGTGGAAGAGGAACACCTTCTTCATGGTCAGGTGCGGCTGATGGAGATGGTGTAGCAACCGCTGGTGGAAGAATAGACGAAGATGGAAATGATGTAGCAGTTGCTGGTATTGGTGAAGATGGAGATAAAGCTGACGGAGTTGAAGAGTGAGAAGCAGCTGCATTAAATGCAGTGTTGGTTGTTTGATGCTCGCCAACCAAAGATGGCAGTGACCCGGTGCTAAGCCTCGCAGCACCGGTTATAGCAATTGGGGCCCGAAAGCAGGAGTTGGCATATTCTACTAAATCAGATTCTCCCCAAAGTGCTAAGACGTCGTCTTCAGTTGGTGCAACTATCTCAGCAGGTTGAGCATCCTGTTGAGATGATGAGGATCGTCACCTTCTATGTAAATAAGCTCCCTCATCAATAGCTTCTTCATCATCATCAATCATCACAGTGTCTATGACCGGCCCGGAAGGAGGACCAGTCATCATCGCCACTGGAGATGACTCGGGGGCAGCAATCTCTGCCCTTTTATTCTTTTCCGCGGCCGCGGAGGAACGTCTTCTCTTTATTTGTTTATCCTCCGGCCTGGGACTCCGTAAAGAAATATTTGCACCCGAAACAGGCCTAGAGATACCTGTTCGAGTAAGTGCTTCCTGAAGCACCCTCGCTGCATCAGCAGGATCAGCCAGAACATCCTCCTCGGGGACAGCAATAGAGCCCGCAGGTAGACCTAATTCCATGAACAAAGTTAGAAGGGTTCAACCAAGTTCTCCATATACAAAAATGGAAGCAAGGTAAATTAGAGTTACCATGATTTTTGGCCTTCCTCCCGTACTTAAGGTCCAGTTCTTTCCACGAACGCGTTTCGGCATTATGACATCCAAAATCTTTGAACCCACTAGTTAAAACCTTCCACCACTGGTGGGAGCCATCGAGTTGCTAAAACATGCGGAGGGTGAAGAGATGATACAGTCATAGAAGAATATCTAGTAAGAGGAATATCATACAAAGAACTTACGAGTGCGGTTCCAAGCAACCGAAAAGGATGAAGCCGTTGTCGGAATAATGTCGTTGGGGGCAACTGCAACGAACCATTCCATTTACCCACGATCGTTGTCATTATCCATGCTAGACAAGAAAGCACGGTGGCCACGCTTGCAAAGGTTTATCATTCCCCCGCGGGAGATTTTGGGGGAATAGAGATTCATCACATGAGCTAAGGTTAGCTCCTCTCCAGTTTCTTGGTACAAGCGTTGGAGGCAGGCACTCTTCCTCCACACTGAAGGACTTACCTGTGCCAAACTTACCTAGTAGCGAAGGCAAAACTCCGCAATCACGGAATCAAGCTCTCCGCTCAAAGAAAACGCACCCAAAGTAAAGGGATACGTTAAAAAGTATGTAAAACCTTCCTTGGGAAGGGTCACTCGCTCCGATAGATCAGGAGCAATGATTTCCAACTCATTGTAGCGGCAGTCCTCCTTCACAGCCGGAATACTGGAAGGACGAATGGAAGAAGGGTACCTACTAATAGCCCATGTACGAGGGTTAGCAGTAGGAAATTCCTCTTCAAAATTCTTCGAAGTACTAGGCCTCCTTGGGATGATGGAATCTACTGTTGGAAGAATGGAGTCCTCAGTTTTGTTCCTATTCTTTGAAGAACCACCACGTTTGGAAGAAGAAGCCATTGGAAAAGAAAAAGGTAAAGAGTTTGTGTTTGAAGAAAATCAAGAAAAGGATGGAAAACAAGGATACAAATCAGAAACTCAAGCAATTGTGAAGCGTAAAGGAAAAGAAAATTATGTATAAGTAAAATTCGGGCGTTTAAATTCATGGCCATGATTAGCTCGATAATCGGCAAAAGTTGTGCTGAATCATGGGATGACGCGTGTTCGGGGCATTGAATGCGGAGAGACGTGTGTCTAATCAACTGTAAGAGACCTTCAGAGGGAGTTATAGTTATTCCCGCCAAAAAGGTATTTCTACCAACTTTCCGGTAACACAAAGTTATGTCACCGGAAAGCAGGGGGACTATCTATATAGGGTAAAATATGATATGACACGTGGCAGACTAAAATGAGGACACGTGGAATTCGAGATGGGATGGTTGAGGACCGAACGCAGCCACTACGCTTGTCACCGGAACGGATAACGTTCATAAAAGTGTATTAAATGCTCTGCGCCCGGTAGAATTTACTAAGGAATATTCTACAACATTCAGAGCGACGGTCCGTTACAGAGAATTTGGTATTTATACTCAACGTTACATCTTCATCAATGACCCTCATAATTGCCATTAAAAGAGGGCATGACCCTAGGACCTCTTTCCCTAGGCATAGCTATAAATAGTGAGCTCAGTTACCATTGTAAAGGACACAAAATTTCTGGCAAGAACATATACTATATTCTATACAAAGCTTTATACAATTTCACTTTCGTTTGTTTTTTGATCTCATCATTGCTGTATTTGGAAACCGTGCTCACGGAATCACTATCTTTGCTATTTCACCTACATTCCAAGGCTAAGTAATATGTATTTCTCTGATTATTATATTATTTCAGGATCAAATTAATTCACTTGTCTAAAAATCATATATAAATTCAACTGTACCGTTTTACTAGTACACACTAACGAAGATATTCTTCATGTGTTCCCTCTGCTGGCCACCTGCCATCCATATATGGCACACTTATAACATCAATATCCCACCCAATGACCATCTCCACCATTTACAAAATCTTTCCACTTCTGATAATTTGATCTCTACTACACCCAACAACTTAATCCCACTATCTGTTTTAACCCCTCCCCCCACCCCCCACCCCCTCCCCCCACCCCGTGGCACCTCTGGCTTAATCGTAATCACAACCTCTTCAACCACTATAACCACCCGGTTCCTTCTAACCTTATTTCCCTTCAAGCCAGCTGAATTTGATTACATTGCCACTACTCCACCAAACTGCCGTCCCTACCAAACCATCCCAATATCTTGGCAGCCTCCTCCACCTGGATCCTACAAATTCTAAATTGATGGAGCGTTTGACCACACTACAGGAAATGGTGGCGCAGGAGGTGTTATTCGAGATTCTAATGGTCAACAGATTTCTGGCTACTCAAAACCACTCTACCTCACCAATGTCCTCCAAGCGGAATTACTTGCTATCCTTTATGGATTACAAATTGCTACTACTCGCCATTTGCTTCCTCTCACCATGGAAACCGACTCTCAGGTACTCCTCGCATTGCTACCCAATGGTAACCAAAAATACTCACACATATTTTCTGCATGCAGGTTGATGCTCCGTGAGCACGAATCGCCGACTGTCCAACACACATTTAGGGAGGGGGATGGAGTGGCGGACGCTCTGGCACGTTTTGGAAAAGAAATGGCAACCATACTAGACCACGATGTTATGAATTTTGATGCCCCCCCCCCCCCCAACCTTTATTTCCCAGCAGCTACTTTTAGACTCCAGGGGGACTGCAACTTTTCGTTCAGTTACCCTTATGTAGTTTATGTAACTTTATGTATCTTTACTTCTCTCTTTCTATTAATATAATGCATGTTCTTAGCCCAAAAAAATAGCATAGTTGATAGGCAATAATCAACAGCGTAATAAAAAGATGTGCATTTTCCTACAAGAACAACAAGCGGTATAATACGTGAATCACAATTCACACTAATCATTTTTCTACTTGATTAGTGTGTTCACATACAGAGATAAAGAAGGTTCTAACTTTTCTATAAGTAGTGTGTTAGTCATTGAACGAATAAAGAGAAACTTGAATTACTTATTTCGAGCCTATAAAATTCCTTAAAAATTTACTCTCTCAGAGTATCCGAAGTATAAGATTATTTTCTCTCATGATAGAATAAATTTGTCTTGTTGGAGTAGCGATACTTCAAACTCCAGCAAACTTCGAACTCAAAGACATGAATAAAATCGCACAATGCAAATCCTATTTAATTTTAGTAATAGGCAGAATAGCCTAGTAAATACTTGTACTTGTTCGCGTTTGTCATCCCGGTCCCTGTATTCAACTAAGTTTAATCGAGATACTTATAGTTGTTCAAAGTCAGTATTTTAAACCCTCTCTGACAATTGACCATGCATATGTGACAACTTAATACTGAGTTGTACAAAATGCGTATATATCACGCGTACAAGGAGCGTGATCATAAAAATTTAGAATAAAAATGATTAAAAGAAAAAGGAAAAATAAATAAAATTAAAAAAACATAAGTTTCTTTCTCTGTTTTATTAGGGGTGGGCGTTAGGGCAATTCAGGATTGAATATGAAAATTCTGTTTTGGATATTCGATTTTCAGATTAAATAAATGACAATCCAAATTCAATCCAAATAAGCCTGGATTTGATCGGATTTTTTAAGTTCGATTTTGGACTAATCGGTTTGGATATTTCAGATTTTCGGTTTTGAGCTTAGAAGTTTAAATGTTTCTTCTTCCTACAAAAATGAACATCCAAATAAAGTATTCATATTAAATTACCTTAAAAGTTCATCATTTTCACCGCAATCATCCAAATAAAGTATTCAAGTAATGAAATCATTATAAAAAAAAATACAACAAAGTTATTAATAAGTCCGATAGGAAGTAGCAATAGTAAAACTATATCCAAATAGAAAGTATTCTGAAAGTAACTTAATAATTAGTATTGAATATATAAGATAATGTCTAATATATAGGGTATTGAACTTATTACTATTGACATATGGATAATAGATTAAATACAGAGTACAAAAATTTTGAATTTTCGGATATCCATAAATTTGAAGTACTAAATCCAATATCCAATCCGAAATCCAAAAAATTTAAAAATTAAATCTGAAATCAAATCCATAATCCGAGAATACAAACCAAAAATTCAAAATATTTGGATTTCGGTTTGGAGTTCGGGTTTGCCCAAATTATGCCCACCCCTAGATTTTACCCCACTCCCTCCCATGTTTATTTTTTTCTTTATCCCCCTCCCCCTTTGTCACAACCCAAAAATTCACAAGTCGTGACGGTACTTAATCCAACCCGCTAGGTAAGCCGATAGTCACATGATTATCAATGAAAATGAAATAACATGATCGAATAACTCAACAACGAAAGAATACCATAAAATATCTGAGAATAAAGTCAGGATGTTACTACAACCAATCCCAAAATCTGGTATCAACAAGTACACGAGTACTACTGAATAACAAGGTACGAAATAAATCCTCTAATACAACTGTCTGAACATAAGAAACAATAAAGATAAAGATAATAGGAAGAGAACTTCAAGGACCATGGACGGTATGGCAGCTACCTCGTAGTCTTTCAAATAGCTGGCACAACTCAAGCCTGAAAATCACCCCGATCGGATGTACTTTGATCTGCACACGAAGTATAGAGTATAGTATGAGTACAACTGACTCAATGTACTCAAAAGTAACAACATTAACCTTAGGGTGAAAGCAGTGATGAGCTCAAAATAATAGTCAAATGCCTGTACCAATAACTGATAACAGTTCATAAAATAAAGGATAAACCATTGAAACAGTAGATCAATGATATCCAGTACAACTCGTTGAAATTTAGGCATGCTTTCAAGTATAACAATTTAAAACCCAACAAAGATAAAGCAGGTAAATTACCAGTTAGCATGAGAAAAGTACATCTTTCTGCCTACATGTCATGTATACACGTAAATTAACAGTATCACAGTGGATCTATCAATAGTATTTACACTTAGCACTGTACGGGTGCCTGGTATAACTGCCCATCATCAAGCACATATAAGAAACACTGTATCTGCGCTCACTGCTGGCATGTTAAACTCCGGAGGGTTGGATCCTGCCCAAGCGCTAATTATAATCACTTAGCCCAATAATGAAGCCTAGTGCACGCGTCGCCTCAAAACAATAACACTCAGCCTAATATAGGCCTGGCGTACGCGTCACCTCAAAATCAGTACGAAACTGTCTAAGGCCCAAACTCAGTCATTTACCGTTCAAGTCTCATATGAACACATCTCAAGTATTCAATTAAATAGTTTTACCCTTAAGCGATATTAACAACATGTGAGGAATCAAATAAGAAATACTAAGATGGAGATATCATATACGGATATAGCATCATTACTAAGAACATGTGTGCAAATAAGGTATATAACTCAGAAATAACAAGAATAGCCCTATCATGATATGATAGCAAAACAAGTCCGGTATTAGCCTAAAGGCCTCCCCAAACCATGAACAAACCAGTGCATGCGCACACGACCGTCACCAAGTGTGTACATCACCCTAATATCTTCCATATAACATAGTCCTTAGGGTTAAATACCATCAAATCAAAGTTTGGATGTGTTACTTACCTCAAAAGGCGCATATCACAACCCCAATAAGCCATTCCCACGCGTATCGGCTCCAAACGATGCGAATATAGTCACAAACAACTCAATATCAACAAATAATGCCGTAGGAAACAACTTTAAATAATAAAGTTTCAATCTTTATAAAAATCCAAAAGTCAACCCAAAAATGTCAACTCTGGGCCCGCACCTTAGAACCTGATAAAATTCACAAATTTCAGACACACATTCGATTATGAGTCCAACAATACAATAATCATCCAATTCCGACCTCAAATCGACCTTCAAACCTTCATTTTGCATTTTTGAAAAGTTTCCACCAAATCCCATATTTCTTCACTTTAATTTACTAATTAAATTCTAAAACAAAGATGAAATTATGATATAACAATAAATCCGAGTCAAAAATATTTATCCCGATCCAAGATGTGAAAATTCCCTCTAAAATCGCCCAAAACTGAGCTCTACAACTCAAAATATGAAAATAATACTCTAACCCTCGATTTGGGATTTTAATAACTGCTGCCCAGTTGTTCCTCTTCGCGATCACGGAAAATCCCTCTTGATCACGAAAAACAAAAGTTCACTGCCCTCTAAAATGATCTACGTGAACGCGGAAACACAGTCGCGAATGCGATGCTGAATCGACTTGACCCTTCGCGAACTCGTGGCAAACCTACATGATCGCATAGGCTTAAAGCCTAACTTTCCAATTGACCACTCCACTATGCGAACGCCTAAACCACTCCACGATCACGATGACCTGAGACCTCAAGGCTTCGCGAACGCATGCCTAATATCACGAATGCCATAAATAAATTCCACCAGCCACCAATCAACCTTTCGCGATAGTGATCCTCCCTTCACGTTCGCTTAAAAGAAAACCAGATGCACAATTTTCAGCTATCCACCAAAGTCCAAAATGAAGCCGAACTTGATCCGAATCACACCCGAGGTCCCCGACACCCCATCCAAACATACCAACAGGTCCTAAAACACGATACGAACGTAGTCAAAACCTCAAATCACATCAAACAACATAAAAATTATGAATTGCACCACAATCCAAGCCTAATGAACTATTGAACTTTCAAATTCTAAAACTAATGCCGAAACATACCAAACCAACTCTGATTTACCTCAAATATAGCACACAATTCATAAATGATAAAACAAGCCTATTCCAACTTCTAGAATTGAAATTCGAGCCCGGTATCAACAAAGTCAACTCTCGGTTAAACTTCTCAACCTTCCAAACCTTCAAATTTCCAACTTTTGCCAATTCAAGCCAAAATGACCTACGGACCTCCAAATCAACATCCGGACATAAGCCTAAGTCTAAAATCACCATACATAGCTATCAGAATCATCAAAACTTTATTCCGGAGTCATCTACATAAAAGTCAAACTCCGGTCAACTCTTTCAACTTAAGCCTTCAACCATGAGACTAAGTGTCCCAATTCACTCCGAAACCTTCCTGAAACCAATCCAACCACCCTGGTAAATCGCACAACTATAATTAAACATAGAATAAGTGATAAATTGGGGAACGGAGCTACGATATACAAAACGACCGGATGGGTCGTTACACCCTTCTCATCTTCCCTTCTTTTTCTTCCCCTAGCCCTTGCTCCATTTCTTTTTTTTCCCCTTCTCATTCCTTCCTCATCCTCTTCCCCTTTTTGTTTTCTTTTTCTTTTCAAAATACCTTTTGATGGATCTGATTTTCTTTTGCATGATCTAGTTAATTCTTTGTTTGCCATTGTTTCTTGCTTTGTGAATGTTTGTTGTCAGTAAAAATCGTGCAAATTATAGAAATCTTTATTTTTCAATATGCTTGTATGGTTGTTATTATGTATGGATGAAGTTAAATTCAACCAAATCTGATGGAGCGTAATATTAGGAACTCTTTTCTGGGAA
The DNA here is from genome assembly GCF_000715075.1 of Nicotiana tabacum. Taxonomy (NCBI): domain Eukaryota; kingdom Viridiplantae; phylum Streptophyta; class Magnoliopsida; order Solanales; family Solanaceae; genus Nicotiana; species Nicotiana tabacum. The sequence goes on from NC_134102.1 coordinate 52,965,967, forward strand.
ATGAGATTTTAATGGAGGAGGGACGGGATTTGAAGCTAGTGAATTCGTGAAATTGGATGGGAAGTGATGAATGAAGGAATGGAGATTGTCGAAAATAGAGAAATGAGTAACGAAATTGGGTTGCTACTATGACTGGCCTGATGTATTTTGGAGAAGAAGAAAAATCGTGTAGATAAGATATTTGGGTAGATGTGGAAGGTCTCATATAGAGGAATTGGAAATGGGAGAGTGTTCGTGGTGTTCTTTGGTGGCCAAGATGACAGTGATGTAGAAGGTGATGGTGGAGAAGAAAGAAAAATAAAGATAAAGTTAGAAAAAAAAGATAGAAGTATTATTGCTTTTTTCATGTAGAATTAAAAAGAAAATATGATGTGGTATATTTTATATGATGTGGATTCTAGCATCATATGATTAAGAGACACGCGACGTCAAAGGGTTTTATAATACTGGCTTTGAATAATTATATGTGTCTAAATAAAATTTTGTTGAGTATAGGGACCGGAATGACAAACGCAAATAAGTAGAAATGTCTGTCAGGCTATTCTGACTTAGTAATATGAAAAAGTTCTCGAATTCGGTTTATGAAATTTGAGGCAAGACTTATGTATCTATAGGCAACCAGTGGGTGAGATGAATGGTGCAAAGCCTTTCAGGTGTCTGTTCGGGAATAACCATGTGCCTCTTACCAAAAAAGGCTGCAAATTTAATTTAAAATAGAATTTTGCGAAATAAAAAGAATTTATAGGTGCAAGGAATTATCAATCAATTAGATTATTTGACCAAATCTAAATGTGAATCTAAAGTCAAGGCCGAGGCAAGCTATGGCAACACGAGGGTTTGCTTCCTTTGCAAGTCTTTTTTTTTGTCAAGAGGATACTATATTATAATCTAAGTTATGATTGTTCTTACATTGGGTTGTTGAGAAGTTAAGCCCATCACACCAAACAGTGAGTAGTCCAATGCTACATTTACATTATTACAACTTTTCTTGTTTCTTTCAAAAATAGTTTCTAGGGTGTCTGCCCATAGTGCTTCATTGACAAACACTGGAGGAACAACCAAAAAGTTGATTCCTTCTCCCAACTGCTTCCTTGCTTCTGTTGCCAACTTGTCCGCCACTCTATTTGCCTCTCTGAATGTGTGATTTACTGGTGGATGGTCCAGTGCTGCTAGAAGAGACCTGCATTCACAAATCAGGGAATCATATATTAGATGACCTTTGTTTATGTATTACATTACCTCTGTCGAGTCAAAAGTGGCCTCCAAGAGCACTAGATTATTTGATATTGCCATTTTTTAGGCCCCGTAAGGAAGTTGTTATCTCATAATGAAGGGTATTTGTGCACTTGATTTCCCCATGTACCCTGTTACCCAGTCCCCATTGTTGTTTCTAATTACCCCTCCTATTCCCCCCGTTTTATCTTTTTGATTGTAAGCATCGTTAGTGTTTAGCTTGTAACAACCCCTACCTGGGGGCTGCCATTTAATAGAGATAATGGTACTGTGTCTAGGCTATTTTCCTCCTATTTCTATGTACAAGAATTCTGCAACCTTGTTAATGGCCACTCTAAAGGGGACAAGATCCTTCATATGGTTGAAGCTATTGATGTTCCTAGTTATCCAAATTTGCCAAAGGCAGAAAGAGATTAAGTAACCCCATTTAAAAAAGTCATTGAAGGGTTGATGCTTAACCTTGTTAAGAGCGTGCACCCAGTTTGCTTGGCTAATAACAAGGTTTGGGATAATAAGGTTGGAATGGCTTTGCTCAGGTAACTTCTGCCAGCATTGGTTAGCATTGTCATATTTGAAGAGCATGTATTCTATGGTTTATTCCTCCTTGTTACAGAAGAAGCACATATGGTTTAGGTTCATACCCCTTGAGTGGATGTATTGAGTTATAGGGAGCCTCGCATGGGTTACTAACCAAAGGAAATATTTTATCTTGCTGGGCAATTTTTGGCCCCATGCCCAGTTAAAGTCTTACCCAGAGTTGCGGACCTAATGGTTCAGACTTCCAATGAGGGTATAGGCAATTTTGGTTGAGAAGAGGCCACTATCAGTCTGGTTCCAAACCATCTTATCCAGATTACCAGAGTTAGGATTAATAAATATAGACTTGACAGTATACACTACCTCCTCAGGGAGGTCAAAAGAGATATTACTTATGTCCCAGTGACTCTCATTGTAGCATATGCCTACATTCAAACTCTCATCCCCCTTGTTGAGTGGGCCACTAATAATGCTCCTAATAGGCTCCATACTAGGGATCCATCTGTCACCATAAAATTTAATTCTATCCCCCTTATGTACTACCTACCTAGTAGCCTTACTACAGACCTGCCAACTATTTTTGACATTTTTCCAAGTCCTATCTACTAGTATAGTTCTTGTGGAATAGCACCCTGGCCCACATGGCATTTCTATTGTTGTACATCCTCCAAGCCAGGCCAGTATATGTGGAAATATTTTTGTTCTCAGCTCTCTCTTCCTTAGGCTTTCTCACAGTTTTTCACCCAACTAGGTGCATTTTTCTTTTAGCTGCAGTGGTACCCCAGATGAAATTTCTCTGAATTCTGTCAATTTGGTTGCACACTTGGGCTGGGAGCTTTATGTATTGCATGACATGGCCAGGGATGCACCCAAGATAGAATTAAGCTAGTATAGTTCTCCCAGCCATATTTAGGAAATGGTTTTTCCGTCTGCTAGCTTAGTCCGCATGCTATCAATTATACACTGGTAGTCTCTATTAGCGGGTCTTTTGTGGAATATGGGAAAATCCAGGTACTTACCAAAAGAGAGGTTGGGCTTAATTGTCAATATCCTGGCTAGTCTATCTACTTCCTCTTGGTGGCAGTTTGTGGAGAAGATAACCTTAGATTTGATGTTATTTACCTTTTGGACAGACATACAGCTAAACTCCTGAAGAGTTTCTATAATAGTATTACAGTTATTGGTGTTTTCTCTAGCAAATAGGTAAGGTCATCTGCAAAGAAGAGTTGGGAGATTTTTGGCCCTGTTTGACTGAGTTTTATAGGAAACCATTTCCCATTCTGCACTTTTGCATCAATGTTTCTGGAGATTCTCTCCATACACATTATGAAGATGTAGGGAGATATAGGACCTCCCTGTCTAATGCCCATACTAGGCTTAAAATACTCAGTCCTACTGCCATTGACAAGCACAAAGATAGAATTGGTGGAAATGCAGAACATAATCAACTTGGTGGTGCTGCTAGGGAAACAAAAGGAAAGCAATGTGTCTCTGATAAAGGACCATTCTAACCTATCAAAGGCCTTTTTCAGGTTAATTTTTAGGATCATGTTGACATTTCTGCCTTTTATTTTCTTAAAGTGACTAATATATTCTTGCATAATAATGGAATTATCACATGCCCTTTTATTAGACAGGAAGCTGGCTTGGCTAGGGCCTATGATGTAGGGCAACATAGGCTTAATTCTATTAATAATAATTTTAGTGATCAATTTGTACATAGTACTGCATAGGCCAATGGGCCTGAATTATTTCAGGACAGATGCATTAGCATATTTAGGTATTAGGCACAGATGGGTGGTGTTGACCACAAAGTTCATTTCTAAGGTGTGGAAAACCTGCTTACAAAAGCTGGTTACCTTACCCTCAAGAACATTCCAGTACTTTTGGTAAAATATGGGGTGTGGGCCATCTGGCCCAAGAGCTTTAAAAGGCTTGAAAGAAAACAAAGTATTCCTTATTTCACTAATTCTCAGGTGAGCTCTTAGAGTGTTATGTTCCCCAGGAGTGGTATCTCTACCTTTGGTGGAGGATTGGTGATAGATGTTCGGCCAAAATGTTATACTTTTAGTTCATTACTCGCCCTATATTTTGTTGGTTTAGTGATTAATTGTGCGACATTTAAGCTAAATGGTATTGTGTTATGTGTAGGAGCATCGAAAGATAAAGATGAGTGAAGGTTACACAAAAAGAGGACGAAAATACAAGAAAAAAGCACAAAAATGCCAAGTACGCAAACCGTGCTACAGACCAAGTAAAGCCAGCTCTATAGCCAACTTGACCCCGCTACAGACCAGGCTTCATGAGGTCAATAGCCAGCTTGACCGCGCTACAGACCAGGCTTCACGAGGTCTATAGCCAGCTTGACCGAGCTACAGACCAGGCTTCGTGAGGTCTATAGCCAGGTTGACCGTACTATAAGCCTCGCTTCGCGAGGTCTATAGCCCGATAATTAAAAGTCGCGGGTTAAAAGTCTCCAATCCGGATTTGGACTCAAGGACTTCAACCATAGCCTATAAATACTCCCTAAACTTGTATAAGCGGTATAGACGTTTATAGAGAAGATCCGACCAAAACGGAAGATGTTTTTGGAGAGGGGATTTGACCTAAGGAGGCAAGAACAAGCTAGGAGCAAGGCGGAGAATTCTTCGACTAGTTTTTCATTTCCTTTTTCCTATTTTGATTATTGGTTATGAATTCTAGTATTGTAATTTTGCATACTATTATGAATAGCTAATTTGTTATCTAGGGTTTTGATGAAACATTTTGTAGGATAAATTCTTGTGACATTTTTATATAATTGAGCCGTTGGATTTCTCTACTTGTTCAACTACGTGTTTATTGTTATTGATTGAATGGCCATCAATTGACTGTGCCTATTTAGTATGTATATTGCTCGAGAGAGAGTACGCATTTAGGTAGTTGTTGAACAATATCACTCCTAACGTATATGAGAGATCAATACAGAGGGTTTAAAGGCGGGATTATAGATAACGAAACATTGGTGCGATCGTAGTGAGCGGTGAATTAGTGTCAGCTAGCGTAGTTCAAGAGAATACGTCTAGTAAATTATGGTAGTTGCGAGAGAGAGAGCTACGATACCCAAAGTACTCACGATCGGTAGAGAATACTTAGGCAAAATTATAGATGAGGTAGCGGGAAGGATTCCAACAATTGAGAAAATCATAACTCTAGACCTGCTTAATATTTTCTCCAGCCCCTCATATCTTTAGTTGTTAATTTAATACTTTAATTTGTTAGTTAATTAGTTTAACATAAAAATCTTTATATTTATAACTTAGGAATTATTCGAACTTGTCTTCTTAGTGAAACTTAACAATTATAACGAATCCTTAGTTCTCTATGGGATTCGACTCCGGACTTTTAGACCGGATTATATTTGCAGCGACCGCTTATCATTTTTAGGACTAGAGTTGGGCGTGATCAAATTTTGACGTCGTTGACGGGGAACTAACAGTGTAGCTGTAGGTGTACATGTTGCTCGGTTGAAAGTTTGAACTTTTATTTTTGTTTTCTTGTATTTGATTTTTTTTATTTTTGTTTTACTTGTTGATTTTAAAAACATGGCATCTTGAAATTATGAGAGTTTTGCCATTGATAATTCTACTTTTAATCATCCTTATGCATATTGTGGAGGAAATCACCTATGGAAAAATTATCAAAATATTTTCGAGAGCGAGTTATGTGCACCAACTCAATCTTATGTGTGGAATGTGTGTGATATGTGTGGTGGTCAAGATGATCACTTTCATGGTTGTGCTTATATTTCTTATCTTCCCCCAACCCTTTACTTTGATGGTTCTTTTTTTTTCTTGTGAAGTTAATAGGAACAAAGAACCTAGGGAAGCTGACCTGAATGAGGTCAAAGATATGTTAAAGTGTTTCATGGAGCAAAGCAATGAGAAACAATTGCAAATACAAAGGTTATGGTATACTATCCAAAGTCAAGGGAAAAATATTCATAACCTGGTGGTACAAGTGAGTCAATTAGTTGAAGTAGTTAATGCTTAACAAGCTGATATTGTGGATAGTAGCCAAAAGGAGCATGCATTAGATACAGAAATTGAGGTGCTAATGGAGGAGGTCAGAGTAGAACACCAACAATCTATCAAACTAAAATTTGAGGATGCTGATGTTATAGAAGAGATACTAGAGTCAACCAAGGACATTGAGGATACATATTTGGTTGACTCTAGTGTCATTGGTGTTGAGGATGTTGACAATCCCAATGTTCATGTAGTTGAGCGCATTGGTCCACACTCCAAATATTTTTCCACATTTTGTTTGGATGATGATATAGAAATAGAGTTATCTGAGCCAATTGAGGAGTCAAGGAATGAGGAACAAGGTGCCTATATTCTGGAATTCTTCTTGCCAGAAAGTCGGGATGACACACCTCATCTAAAGGCCAAGAAGTGCAGAATACAATATTATTTTCTTGATCCAGTTAGATTCGTTCCACCACTCCAGGAGCATAATCATAAGCTTGAAGCAAAACTTGGGGCTCAATTCATAAGCTCGAGGTGGAGGCAAAAAGTTATTCGTGTCGTGTCGCGACGTTAAATCAAGCGCTTGTTGGGTGGCAACCCAACTTTACTTCTTTTTTTATTTTTATTTTTTATTCTTTATTTTTTATTATTGTATTATTCTTGTAGTTTTGTTTTTGATTTCTCTAGGAGCATGGGAAGCAAAGCTATTGGAAGGATGCAACAACAAGCCGGATGGTTAGAACTAAGTGTTGGGTGCCCACACAAAGAAACATATCCGGGAGAAGTCTGAGTACTGCATGAGCTACTAGTGCTTCAGTCTTTGGCCTACCAGGGAGTTTCTTTTACTCTCTTATTAGTATGGTGTGCATTGGGGACAATACATAATTTTAAGTGTGGGGTGAGGAGATTGTCTGGATGACTTCCTATGCTATTTTAGCTGTGTTAGTTTAATTGAATAATGCTTTTTTAGTAAAATAAAAAAAGATTGGACTTTTTCCGATGATGGATCTCCTAGACAGTTTTCTTGAGAGATTTAAAGTCTAACCAAAAATACAAATTTAAAAAATTGAAAAATTAAAAAATATTTCCTTTATTTTTATAGGTAGTAATAATCCCCCGTGGTTTTTCTTTGTGCCTCGGTTCTTTTCCATGGGATGTAGTTTGAACCGGGTCATAATCTTTTATTTTTAGAGTAGAATAGGATTTAGGGAATAAAAGAAGGGAGATGGAATTTCTAGGCGCCCTTTTGACTTATTTGATAGTAGCATATTTAGGCTCTAGCATGTGTAGTACCTTCCTTGTGGTTTGAAAATGCTTATGATGCCTTGTTGAGTAGATAACATGTTATTGATGCCTATATCTCATTTTCTTGGCTTGTGTCACTTTGTGCTTAATGCTTAATATTTTGTGGCTCCGTGAATACTTGTAATTGTTTGAGAATCGGAATGGAACCGTCCTTAGTGAATCATGTGCCATGTGGGGTGAGGAATTGTATAGTCCGTGTCATTGCATTAGAGTCTAGAACTTGCCCCGCATGTAAGTTAAAGAAAAATTTTAGGTTTTGCTCCGTTTGAAAAATGATTTTAGGCTTTCTTTGATTTGTTTGATCTTAATGCTTACCACAAATAAAAATTATCCCTAGTCAACCCTTTTGAGCCTATAAACTTTTACTTGGCAACCACATTACAAGCCTATATCCTTTTATTTTTTTTATTATTATTGTTTTGATCCTTTTACCTCTTAAAGTACTTTAATTGTAAAATGAGTGCTAAAAGAAGTAAGGAGGGAACTTGGGTGGCTTTTGAGTAGAATCAATGAAAAAAAGAAATGTGCACTTGTATTGTAAGGAATACACCACTAGCAGAAATGGTTGAAAAGAAAAAAAAGTATTGTTGAAAAGAAAAAAATATATAGCAAAAGAAAATAAGAATATCTTGTCCTTGCTAGTGGGTATGAATTAAAGTAGTGCTTAAAGAAAGAGAAAATATTTCTGGGGGTGATATTGTTTGTGAAAGAGAAGTTGTGTTGAAGAAAAATGCGCTTAAAGTTAAGTTTGTGATATGTTAAAGTGCTTAGGAGGGTTAGTCACTATTCCTAAATTTATCCTACCCGTCCCTTAGCCCACATTACAACCATGAAAAAGTCCTAATTTATTTTAGATTGAGCAAGCCTACATTAGTGGAGGTTTACATAATGGGAAAGCCTGTGGTACTTTGTTCATGCATGTGAGTTCTTTGTGAGAGTGAGAAATTTCTTTGATTTATCTGAGTCCTTAAAATATATTTGAGCATTTGATTCGAATGTGTTGATTCAACTTACTCTCTTGTTCTTTGTGAGGGCACATGATTTCACAAGGGATAGGTGACGTTATTAGATGTCTCTATAATGTTAAGTGTTCAAGCCATGAATGCATTGTGATACTGAGTCGGTTTATGAGGTTAGGATTGTTATAAGCATGTTGTCTTGTTGTTGAATAAATTTTTGAAGTATGGCATAAAGTAAAGGGAAGTGTGAGTTGAAGGTACATGCTAAAGTTTAATTGTTGCTATCAACCATAGTCATAGGTATGGTGTGCTTCAAATGTGTTAAAAAAAAATAAAGTGCTCTAGGTTAATATGAATTAGTGATTGGCTCAAGGACGAGCAACGTTTAAGTGTGGGGTGGTGATGTTCGGCCAAAATGTTATACTTTTACTACATTACTCGCCCTATATTTTGTTGGTTTAGTGATTAATTGTGCGACATTTGAGCTAAATGGTGTTGTGTTATGTGTAGGAGCATCGGAAGACAAAGAAAAGTGAAGGTTGCACAAAAAGAGGACGAAAATGCAAGAAAAAAGCACAAATATACCATGTACCCAAACCGTGATACAGACCAAGTAAAGCCAGCTTGACCACGCTACAGACTAGGCTTCGTAAGGTCTATAGCCAGCTTGACCGTGCTATAGACCAAGCTTCGCGAGGTCTATATCTAGCTTGACCGCACTACAGACCAGGCATCGCAAGGTCTATAGCCAGGTTGACCGCGGTATAAGCCTGTCTTCGCGAGGTCTATAGTCCGATAATTAAAAGTCGCGGGTTAAAGTCTCCAACCCGGATTTGGACTTAAGTACTTCAACCATAGCCTATAAATACTCCCTAAAGATGTCTAAGAGGCACAGACATTTTTAGAGTAGATCCGACCAAAAAGGAAGACGTTTTTAGAGAGGGGATTCGACCCAAGGAGGCAAGAACATGCTAGGAGCAAGGCGGAGAATTCTTCTACGAGTTTTTCACTTTCTTTTTTCCTATTTTGATTACTGGTTATGAATTCTAGTATTGTAGTTTTGTATACTATTATGAATAGCTAATTTGTTATCTAGGGTTTTGATGGAATGTTTTGTAGGATAAATTCTTGTGACGTTATTATATAATTGAGCCGTTGGATTTCTCTACTTGTTCAACTACGTATTTATTATTGTTCATTGAATGACCATCAATTGACTGTGCTTATTTAGTATGTGTATATTGCTCGAGAGAGAGTATGCATTTAGGTAGTTGTTGAACAACATCACTCCTAACGTATGTGAGAGATCAATACGGAGGGTTTAAAGGCGGGATTAGAGATAACGAAACCTTGGTGCGATCGTAGTGAGAGGTGAATTAGTGCCACCTAGCATGGTTCGAGAGAATTCATCTAGTAAATTATGGTAGTTGCTCAAGAGAGAGCTACGACACCCAAAGTACTCATGATCGGTAGAGAATACTTAGACAAATTATAGATTACGTAGCGGGAAGGATTCCGACAATTGGGAAAATCATAACTCTAGACCTCCTTAATATTTTTTCCAAACCCTCATATCTTTAGTTGTTAATTTAATACTTTAATTTGTTAGTTAATTAGTTTAACATAAGAATCTTTATATTTATAACTTAGGAATTATTTGAACTTGTCTTCTTAGTTATACTTAACAATTATAGCAAAGCCTTAGTTCTCTGTGGGATTTGACTCTGGACTTTTAGACCAGATTATATTTGCAGCGACCACTTATCCTTTTTAGGACTAGAGTTGGGTGTGATCAGTGATCAGTAGTGAATAGGGATGAGTAGAACTGAAAATGGTATCTTCAATTCCCTTATGGTCATCTACCCACTTCCCTGCCTCATTTTGGAGGGCCAGGATCCTATTCCTTCTTCTCCTGTTGAAGTGGAGGTGTGAAAGAATTTTGTGTTGGCATCCCCCTCCATAAGACAATTTATCCTAGATTTAATTTTCCAGAATTCCTCTTCACTTCTCAGGATGGCTGAATAGTCTTCTTAGAGTTGACCCTCTAGATGCTGGAGGTATGGGCTGAAAGGGTAGGCATTGGATTTTTGGATACCTTTTAGCCTAGCTAGTAAATGTTTCTTCTTATGGAAGATGTTACCAAAGACTGTCTTGTTCCAAGTAGTAAGTTGGCCTTAGAATTTGGTAGTTCCCTCAAGAAGGTTACAGTTACCCTCATAGGCCTGATGCACTACATTGGTGAGGGAGGGGTGGTTGCACCACATGGGCTCAAATCTAAAAGGTTTAGTGAGGTTTCTAGGCCTAAACCAAAGATTAATAAGTATAGCGCAGTGATCAAAGTGGGTTCTAGAAAGGTGGCTAATTGTAGTTGAAGGGAACTCTTGGATCCAATCCTCATTAGCAAAATACCTATCTAGTCTTTCCAAGATTAGCTAACTCCTATTCTTATATCTCATGTTAGTCCAGGTAAATTTGCTACCTTTGAAACCAAGGTAAATCAGCTTACACTGATTTATGCATTACTAGAAAAGATTAGCCCTAGGAGCAGAGATGCAATTCCCCCATACTTGTCTTTAGCTCTTAGGATTTCATTGAAGTCCCCCCTACTAGCCAACTTCCCTGATAGTTATCAGAGATAGTTCTAAGTTGCTGCCCGAGGTTCCTCCTAAGTGCATAATTATTACTAGCATAAACAATAGTGAAAAGCCAAGAATTGGAATAGGGGATTACCTTGACCATGACATTAATGCCCTAGGAAGTGGTGGTGACTTCATCAATTTTGAGTAGATCATCCTTCCACATGGCCAATAGTTGGGCTTTGGATTTGCCCAGAGAATCCCAGTTCCTAAATCAGGTGCCTATGCTCAGTCATCCTTGTTTATAGGAGGACTAGTATAACAAGCTTGTGCATTTTGACCATCTCAGCAAAATGCCTCCTAAACTCACTACTGTTGGCACCCCTAGCATTCCAGATGATGAAATTCATTAACAACTTGGGGTGTGGTGGGGACTTCCTTTACAGCTATTTGGCCTTCCTTTTCACAGGATTGGCTTTCCAGGTTCACTTGTACAGAGCTGGCATGTTTGTCTTCCTGAATCAGAACTAGGCTTAGCCTTACAGCTGAGTCTCCTGAGTTTTGATTTGAGTCTAACCTTAGGCTTACCCCGCATAGTTTCATGCTCCTTAGGCATAGTGCGATAAGCATTTCTCCCCCAGGCCCTCTGAACTCTATTAACTCCTCTTGTTGTAGGAGCATTGCCTTTATTTTTGGCCCTCTCAGCTTTGCAATCAGGGCCTCTAGCTCTGTGTTGGAGGCTTGCAGGTGCTCGTGGACCTTTTCTGATCCTGCCATCTGGGTTTCCATAGATGGTGGGGTCTTGGTCCATGCCGGTGTCCATTGGGTGAATGGGGGCTTGCAATCTCCTCCCCTGGTGTCACTAGGGGGAAGAAGGGTAGGGAAGGCTGATCTGGTCCACCAGTGCACTCAGTTGGTTTGGTGTCATTATTTGTTGGCTGAGTGCTACCTGTGCTTGTACCAAGGTTTTCAGCCATATTTGATTCCTATAGTTCAACATTGCATGGTTGAGGCATGCAATGGCTACCTTGGCTAAGTAATGAGGGTTCTGGATTACTATATTATTGGCAGAGACCCTATTGATAGGGTAAGTGGAAGGGCTGCTCCCTACAATGCCATTTCCATCCAAGAGGTGCAATGCCATTTTCATCCAAGAGGTAGGAAGGTGGTCTAGTGGCAGTGGTGTTGTTGTCACAATTAGAGGCACTGGTTCCTCCTCTAGATTCTGGGTCTGAGGGGGAGTTTGCATGTTGTTCTGATTCTGATTGTTTTTTTCCGTCAGAGTATAGGGGGTAGAAGAGTATTGGATCGTAGAAAGCATCCCTTTATTAGTTCTTAAGGCTTCATTTGCCTTAGTTGTGTTTTGTGTGCAAAATTTCCCCATCATTACAAATCTTTTGGAGGCACTGGGGACTGTCAAGTCAATAGGAGGGTCAATGTAGTGGGAGGGGAGAGGTGAATGAGAGCTCTGAGTGGGTAGCTCTCTCAGAGAGAGGAGCTCTCTTTTACCTTCATCAAATCTGAGGCTATCGCCTATGGATTTGACTCCAGCTATAGACCCCATGATATGACCCTTGGAAAAGCTAGTTGGTATCATTTTTGGGTTAGTGGTGGGTATATCAAACTTACCTCTATTAGTTGTTACCTCTTCCCCTTGGAACATGTGGTCTTTCAGAGAGGAGCGTGTTTGGTTTTGGCATGTGGGCTTTATGTGCCCACTCTAAGAGTTGATTGGATCTTGGACTTTTCCGAAACAAAATTGGGTTCCCAATTTTGGATTGAGAGAAAATGGCCTATAACGAACCATGGGCCTCCGTAAAGGGCCTTTTCCATATTGACTTTTTCTTGAAACTTCACAATAAAGAAGTCCCAGCGCAAGTCGATGATCGTTAGGTGCTCACTAGGGAACCATAGCTGTTGCAGCTTAGGTTTGAGTAGTTGATATGGAATCTTCTTCCCAAATACCTAGATGATCACTAAGAATCTCCACAGGTAGTAGATTCTCATTTTTTGGTCATGGGTTAGGAGGATTTCCTACGTATTTTTTTCTTCTAATGGATCTTTCAAAGCCGCCTCCACTTGGTGGAAACTTGTGAGTTAGACGCTTGACTTTGTCAAGTGATTGTCTTCAAGAATTTCTTTGAAGGAGTTCTTCATTGAAGAAGCTTCGATATCCATTGGTTCTACCGTAGGATCTGGTGGGTCGGGCAGTTTTCATAGAGGTGAGGGGAGTGGGTCCTGAATAGGGGGTGGGGTGGGGCCATGTTAGAGGGGTATAATAATTGAAGAAGAGGCCATAGTCTCTCTCTCTTGCTTTAGTAGTGTAGCAATGGGATTTTCTGAACTTACATCAAAGTCCTTTGAAACTCTTTAAGTTAGTGTAAAAGTGCTTTTCTATATAAACCAACTACATTCTCCTCTTCATTCCATATGAGACAATATTCTTTCATTTTTTATTCATACCTTAAATCAACAGTGTCGTAATATATTAAAGGGTCGTTTGGTTAGTAGGATTGGATAGACAAGGATATCTCATAGAATTAGCTATCTTGCCTTCTATATGGGGTAGCTAATCCCACCATTTTAGTACAGAATGGTTCTCAAGAATAATCAATACCTATAACCAAACGTGAGATACAATAATCTTGCATTTTATCCCGTGATTGTTATCCCTTATCCCACCAACCAAATGACCCCAAAGAGTAAAAATTGTTGAATGTCTCGTCGACATCACAGCCTCTATCAATCCATAGATAACCAAAAGATGATGATAACAAATGTCAAAAATTATGTTAAAAGCAATTTATTATTTGAGCTGATTTGGAGCCCAAAGAACTAATTCAGAAATATTTCTATAGAACAAGTGTTTGATATGGGGCATTAGTGGAGTTTTGGTACTTGGAGAGAACATATTAATGAGAAGTTAGATAGCCAGATTTGGAATAATAGTTCCCATTTTAGTTTTAAGGCCAGAAAAGGGATGTCATGCGTTAGATTAAGAACCATATATATGAGTCTTGGCCATTGCAATGAGATGGATAGGATAAAGAATGGGTTCCATGTGGGTTTGCTATATTTCTTAAAAGAGGTTTGAGCATTTATAGCTAGTATGCAAGTGAAAGAAAGTAGAGTAAAAAGGTTCAAAATTAAAAGAATATCTTATTATTATGTTCAGTTGAAAATAATGAAAAACCTAGGTAAGGAAAAACGGAATATACGTATAGAATAAATAAAAAAGACAACAAGAAACTTTGTCAACCAAAAGTCAACAACGCTTAACAATCGGATCAACCAATCACGAGCAACAATTATTTTATTTATTTACTAGACAGGACTTTGGAGTTGTACGTACTGTATTTACTGTTTAGTTGTCTGAGAATTAAGAATACGTAAATAGGATTAGAGACAGCAATGCAAGATCATGATTGTTGTCCAAATAATAAGGGCCTCTCTTCTCTGCTTGTAAGAAATAGTACTATTATTAAGAATCTTCATGCCTGCTTCTGTCTGCTTTGCCCATTGCCCCACACTTTTCTACCCCTAGTACATACAAGGGGCACTAACAACTATCCACGTGCCTAATATTTTTCATTCGATAAATGAAAGATATACACATTTATCATGCACTAAATGCGTTGCACGTGTAATGCGTCAACCAATAAAGATTATACAAAACAAATTAAATATTGAAAGATAGCAGTTGACATTAAAATAAATACAAATATTTGTATAAATGATAAATATAAATATTACGATATTGACACAATAACTAAATTCAATATATTTGAACATGATGATAAATTTAGCTAAATTAATTATATGGTAATAACTGACGGATAATTTTTCTTCTAATTATCTTGTAAAGAATTATTATATAAATTATTTTGTCTATGTTTTAAAATAAATATTTTTACGTAAAAAATGAAATTAAGCTACTTTCCCTAAATGACTTAAAATTTTCAAATATTAGAAAAGAGATTGGTAAAAAATAAAAATATGCCCTTATTTTATCATCAATTTCCTTCATTTCTTTATCTAAAGTAAAGGAAGGGCTCAGAAGAGCCAAGTGCAACAACCTGGCCGGTCGTTTTGAGTATTATAGCTTTGTTCTCTCATTTATTGTTGTGTTCATTTGTTGTTATGTGACTTGTCGAGGTGGTTAGTTTGGTTCCGGAGATGTTTCGCAATGAATTGGGACACTTAGTTTCAAGATTGGAAGCCTAAGTTGAAAGAGTTGACCGAATGTTGACTTATATGTAAATGACTCCGGAATTGAGTTTTGAAGGTTCTATAGCTCCGTATGCTGATTTTGGACTTAGGAGTGTCTCCAGATATTGATTTGAAGGTCCGTAGATGATCTAGGCTTGAATTGGCGAAAGTTGGAAGAGTTGAAGTTTGGAGAGTTGAGAAATTTGACCGAGGGATGACTTTATGATTACCGGACTCGAATTTTGGTTCCGGAAGTTGCAATAGGTCCGTTGTGTCATTTATGATTTGTGTGCAAAATTGAGGTCAATCAGAGCTGGTTTGATAGGTTTCGACATTGATTGTAGAAGTTGAAAATTCATTAGTCTCAATAGGCTTGAATTGGGGTGCAATTCGTGTTTTTGATGTTGTTTGATGTGATTTGAGGCCTCGACTAAGTTCGTATCGTGTTTTGGGATATGTTGGTATGTTTGGATGGGGTCCCAAGGGCCTCGGGGGTGATTTGGGTTGAAATCAGAATGAGTTTGGACTTGGGGAATTGCTGAAGTGCACCAGGTCTGGTGCGATCGCACCTGCGAAGGATTTGGTCGCTGGTGCGAGACCGCACAGGCGTGTTTGGCATCGCAGGTGCAGAATTTGCTGGGCAGAGGGGATTCGCAGGTGTGAGGTTTTGGCCGCTCCTGCGAAATCGCAGATGCGGGAAGTGATGCATAGGTGCGAAGTGGTGCGAGGCAGGCATTTCCGCAGAAGCGGAGCCTAGGTCACAAGTGCGACTCCGTAGAAGTGGAGTCTGGTCCGCAAAAGCGAAGGCAGGGGGCTTCAAGGGAAATCGCAGAAGTGGAGATTTGGCCGTACCTGCGGAGCTGCATAAGCGGTTAAGTGAACCGCAGGTGAGAAATGCCTGGGCAGTGTATTAATCCGAAGGGTTCCGAGATTTCTTTGTTTTTGGACTTTGCAAGCTCGGTTGGAGGCAATATTTGAGAGGGGTTTTGCTAGATTTCAAGAGGTAAGAAAATTTTGGTCATTTTTATCTGTTAATATTGAATATGCATTGAATTTCTCACCTAGGTTATGTGCTTTTAAGGTGGAATTTGGGGAATTTTGGACTAGGGATTGGAGAGTAAGATTTGGGGATTTGAGTGGCGATTTGATGTCGAAATTGGGTAATTTTGCTATGGTTGGACTCGTTATTGAATGGAGTTTTTAAATTTTGTTGGATTTCGAGATGTAGGCTGGGGGTTGACTTTTGGGTTGACTTTTTGACTTTTGTTAAAGAACCTAGTTTTATCATATGGAATTGATTCCTATAGCTTGTGTTTATTGTGTTAAGTTGTTTGTGGCTAGATTCGAGTCGCTCAGAGGCCGATTCGTGAGGCAAGGCTTTATTGGAGTATAGATTTGCACGGTTTGAGGCAAGTAACACTTTTAAACTTGGTTCTGAGGGTATGAAAACCCAAAATACATGCTATATGGTTGGTGTTGAGGTGACACACATGCTAGGTGATGGGCGTGTGGGCGTGCACCGTGGTAATTGTGACCCGGTCGATTTTGTAGTACTGTGTAGTCATCAAACCTTGTTGCTATTCATGTGATCCCTATGTGTTAGAGTAATTGAGCTGCAATCCATGTTAGAAATCATAATTAGACTATATGCTTATACTATTGAGGCGCACTGGGGTCATTTCTGATGTTGAATTATGTGCTTAAATGGAAATTTTGAACTCAATCACATCCATCATTTGCATATCATATCTCAGTCTCTATTACTATTTATTGGTGTATCATATATCACTATTTGGGATGTTTGGCATGAGATTTGTGAGCCCGATAGACTGGAGAGATTGATGACTGAGTTGGGGCCTATGAGCCGTGTTGTGAGAGAGGTCGTGGATCGGGCTGCACGCCGCAGTAGGTCTTCTTGGCTTTATATATATTATTATTATATGGATGGAGCTGCATGCCGCCGCAGACCTTATTGGCTTTATTATTAGGGTATCAGACTGCACACCGCAGCAGGCCAGATTGGCTTTATATTAGCGCTTGGGTAGGATCCGCCCCTCCGAAGTCTGACATACCAGCAGTGAGCGCAGGTACCATACAATGCTGAGTGACTAAGTGTGATGAGTGAGAACTAAGACAGTCAGATTGAGTACTCTAAGAGTAGGAGTACATGAGGTTATCATTGTGATGCATCACATGGGACATGCACATTGACATGTAGATATAGAGATGCAACATTCCTTATATCAGTCATACTTGGCATATTTTGTCTGTATTGAGCTTAAACTGTTAAACTTGAAAGCATGTCTACATTCTTGTACTGTATACCAACTGATTATGATTTCACTGAGATATTACTATCATATTTCCTGTCATACCTGTACTGTTATAATCTAGATTTGGACTGTACCTTTCTGAGCTCGTCACTGCTTTCAGCCCAAAGTTAACCCTATTACTTATTGAGTACATTGGGTCGGTTGTACTCATACTATACTATGCACTTTGTGTGCAGATCCAGGTACTTCTGGACACGGCGGGTGCTAGATTCGGGCATTAGTTGCTTGAAGACTATCGAGGTAGCTGCCTTGGCGTCTGCAGAACCTGACTCTCTTTCTTTTCAGTTTATTAGTACTATTCTATCTTTCTAGACAGTGTTTTAGCAGCCATGACTATGTTGTCATTTAGATACGCATGTACTCAGTGACACCCGGATGGCCTCAACTATGGACTGCACTTTGTTATGACTCGAGAGATTGCATCAGGTGCTAGGTTCGATGGGGTGGTTGATATTGCTCGGTGGCTAGTGTAGGTCCGTAGTCAGGAGAGTGTGGAGAGGGAGGCCAAGAGGCCTTGTGGTTCGGGGGGTTTTAGCGGTGTTTTCTCTGGAGTTCAGTCCCACCAAATTAGGGGTCGTCCTTATAGGCCCGCTCAGATGGCTCGTCCAGTTCATCGTGGTGCATCAACTAGCTATGGTTCATATAGTACTCGCCCGGGTCAGTCATCTCTCAGTGCCATCCCAGCTTAGAGCTCATCTCGTGCTCTATCAGTTCAGGGTTCATTTGTACCAGGCTCTTCTAGTAGCTATTCTGGTTCTCAGGGTCCTATTCATTAACGGATCGGAGTTGCTAGGGTCTGGGGAGTTCGAGCATATGAGGAGGTATTGTCCCCGTCTCTTGGAAGGTCTGGTTCAGCAGAGGGGTCAGGTTATGACTTCCGCACCAGTTACTTCACCACTTGCCCAGCCAGCTCGGGGTGGGGCTCAGGCAGCTAGTGGTCACCCTAGAGGGGGAGGCCGATTAGGTGGCAGTTAGGCTTGATACTATGCTTTCCCTTTTAGGCCAGAGGCCGTTACTTCAAACGCAGTGATCACATGTATTGTCTCAATATGCCACAGGGATGCTTCTATATTATTTGACCCTGGTTCCACTTATTCGTATGTATCATCATATTTTGCTCATTATTTGGATATGCCCCGTGAGTCCTTAGTTTCACATGTTCATGTATCTACGCCGGTGGGCGATTCTATTATTGTGGACCGTGTGTATCGGTCATGTGTGGTGACAATTGGGGGATTAGAGACTAGATTTGATCTCTTATTGCTTAGTATGGTTGATTTCGACGTGATTCTGGATATGGATTGGTTGTCCCCATGTCATGCAATTCTAGGTTATCACGCTAAGACCGTGACATTGGCGATGGCGGGATTACCTAGGATCGAGTGGAGAGATTCTCTGGACTATGTTTCCAGTAGGGTGATTTCATATCTTAAGGCCCAACGGATGGTTAGGAAGGGGTGTTTGTCTTATTTGGCTTTTATGAGGGATGTTGGTGCTGATACTCCTACTATTGATTCTGTTCCGGTAGTGCGGGACTTTCCAGGTGTGTTTCCTGCAGACCTACTGGGCATTCCACCTGACAGGGATATTGATTTTGGTATTGACTTGGTACCGGGCACTCAGCCCATTTATATTCCTCCATATCATATGGCACCAACAGAGTTGAAGGAATTGAAAGAGCAGTTTCAGGAGCTTCTTAATAAGGGGTTTATTTTGCCTAGTGTGTCGCCTTGGGGTGCACCGGTTTTGTTTGTGAGGAATAAGGATGGTAGTATGCGGATGTGCATCAACTATAGGCAGTTGAACAAAGTTATAATTAAGAACAAATATCCTTTGTCACGCATTGATGACTTATTTGACCAGCTTTAGGGAGCTAGAGTATTCTCTAAGATTGATTTGAGGTCTAGGTATCACTAGTTGAAGATACGGGACTCGGATATTCTGAAGACGGCATTCAGGACCCGCTATGGTCACTATGAGTTTCTTGTGATGTCTTTTGGGCTGACCAACGCCCCAGCAGCATTCATGCATATGATGAACATTGTATTCCAGTCATATCTTGATTTGTTTGTCATAGTATTTATTGATGATATCCTGGTGTATTCACGTAGCCAGGAAGAGCATGCACAACATTTGAGGATTGTACTATAGAGGTTGAAAAGCTTTATGCCAAGTTCTCCAAGTGTGAGTTTTGGCTCATTTAAGTGGCGTTCTTGGGGCACGTGGTGTCTAGTGAGGGGATCAAGGTGGATCTAAAGAAGATAGAGACGGTTCAGAGTTAGCGCAGACTGTCTTTAGCTACTGAGATTCGGAGTTTTCTCAGCTTGGTTGGATATTATCGTCGCTTCGTGGAGGATTTCTCGTCCATTGCAGCGCCTTTGACTAGTTTGACCCAGAAGGGTGCGCCATTCAGGTGGTCGGATGAGTGTGAGGAGAGCTTTCAAAAGCTCAAGATCGTATTGACCACAACTTCAGTTCTAGTTTTGCCTTCGGCATCGGGTTCTTATAAAGTGTATTATAATGCTTCTTAGATTGGTATTAGGTGTGTCTTGATGCAAGAGGGTAGAGTGATTGCTTATGCTTCACGGCAGTTGAAGCCTCATGAGAAGAACTACCCCTTTCATGATTTGGAGTTGGCAGCCATCTTCCATGCATTGAAGATTTGGAGGCATTATCTCTACGGCGTGTCTTGTGAGGTATTTATGGATCATTGGGACCTTCAACACTTGTTCAAGCAAAAAGGATCTAAATTTGAGGCATCGGAGATGGCTGGGGCTGCTAAAGGACTATGATATTACCATTTTGTATAATCCTGGAAAGGCCAATGTGGTGGCCGATGCCTTGAGTAGAAAGGCAGTGAGTATGGGTAGCCTTGAATTTATTCCTATTGGTGAGAGATCGCTTGCATCAGATGTTCAGGCCTTGGTCAATCAGTTCGTGAGGTTAGATATTTCGGAGCCTAGTCGGGTTCTAGCTTGTGTGGTTTCTCGGTCTTCCTTATATGATCACATCAGAGAGCGTAAGTATTATGACCCCTATTTGTTTATCCTTAAGGACACAGTTCAGCACGGTGATGGAAAGGAGGTTTCTATTGGGGATGATACTGTGTTGCGGATGCAGGGTTGGATTTGTGTGCCTAATGTAGATGGGTTACGTGAGTTGATTCTTGAGGAGGCACATAGTTTGTGGTATTCCATTCATCCGAGTGTCGTGAAGATGTATCAGGACTTGAGGCAGTACTAATAGTGGAAGAGGATGAAGAAAGATATAGTGAGGTTTGTAGCTCGGTACTTAAATTGTCAGCAAGTGAAATACGCGCATCAGAGGCAGGGCGGTTTGCTTCAGAGGCTTGAGATTCCGGAGTGGAAATGTGAGCGTATCACTATGGACTTCGTAGTTGGGCTCCCACGGACTTCGAGGAAGTTTGATTCTATTTGGGTGATTGTGGATCCGTTGACCAAGTCTATGCATTTCATTCCAGTTGGGACTACCTATTCTTCGGAGCGATTGGCTGAGATCTATATCTGCGAAAGTGTCCGCCTTCACGGTGTCAGTGTCCATTATTTCAGATCGGGGCACGCAGTTCACATTATAATTTTGGAGAGCAGTGTAGCTAGATTTAGGCACATGGGTTGAGTTGAGTATACCATTCCACCCTCAGAAAAACGGACAATCCGAGGGCACTATTTAGATATTTGAAGATATGCTACGCGCTTGTGTCATGGATTTCGAGGGTTCTTGGGATCAGTTTCTACCACTTGCAGAGTTTGCCTACAACAACAGCTACCAATTGAGTATTCAAATGGCTCTATATAAGGCCTTGTATGGCAGGCGGTGTCAGTCTCCGATTGAATGGTTTGAGCCAGGTGAGGCTAGGCTATTGGGTACTGACTTGGTTCAGGATGCTTTGGAAAAGGTTAAGTTGATTCAGGATCGGCTTCGCACGGTGCAGTCTAGATAGAAGAGTTACGCCAATCGGAAGGTTCGTGAGGTTGCTTACATGGTGGGAGAGAAGGTATTCCTCAGAGTTTCACCCATGAAGTGTGTTATGAGGTTCGGGAAGAAGGGCAAATTGATCCCTCGCTATATTGGACCGTTTGAGGTGCTGGAGAGGATTGGGGAGGTGGCTTACAAGCTTGCATTGCCGCCTAGTGTATCGAGTGTTCATCTAGTGTTTCATGTTTCCATGCTCCGGAAGTATTTCGGTGATCTGTCTTATTTTTTGGACTTCAGCACAGTTCAGTTAGATGGTAATTTGACTTATGATGTGGAGCCGGTGGCCATTTTGGATTGACAGGTTCAAAAATTAAGGTCAAAGAATATTGCTTCAGTGGAGAGGTCAGCTAGTCAAGGAGGCTACTTGGGAGACCGAGCGGGATATGCGGAGCAGATATCCACGCCTATTTGAGACTCTAGATATGATTCTAGACCCGTTCGAAGATGAATGTTTGTTTAAGTGGGGGAGAATGTAATGACCCGGCCGGTCCTTTTGCGTATTATAGCCCTGTTCCCCTATTTATTGCTTAATATGTGTTAATTTGTTGTTATGTAACTTGTCGGGGTGGTTTGTTTTGTTTCGGAGATGTTTTAGAATGAATTGGGACACTTAGTCCCAAGGTTGGAAGCCTAACTTGAAAGAGTTGATCGGATATTGACTTATGTGTAAATGAATCCGGAATGGAGTTTTGATGGTTCTGCTAGCTCCATATGGTAATTTTGGACTTAGAAGTGTGTCCGGATATTGATTTGGAGGTCCATAGATGATCTTGGCTTGAATTGGCGAAAGTTGGAAAGTTAAAGTTTGGAGAGTTGAGAAGTTTGACCGAGGGTTGACACTGTGGTTACCAGGATTGAATTTTGGTTTCGGAAGTTGGAATAGGTCATTTGTGTCATTTATGACTTGTGTGCAAAATTTGGGGTCAATCGGAGTTGGTTTGATTGGTTTCGGCATTGATTGTAGAAGTTGAAAATTCATTAGTTTCAATAGGCTTGAATTGGGGTGCGATTAGTGTGTTTGATGTTGTTTGATGTGATTTGACGCCTCGATTAAGTTTGTATCATGTTTTGGTATGTGTTGGTATGTTTGATGGGGTCCCGGGGGCCTCGGGGGTGATTCAGGTTGAAATCGGAATGAGTTTGGACTTGAGGAATTGCTTAAGTGCACCAGGTCTGGTGCGATAGCACTTGTGAAGGATTTGGTCGTAGGTGCGAGACCACAGAGGTATTTTTGGCATCGCAGGTGTGGAATTTTGCTGGGGAGAGGGGATGCGCAGGTGCGAGGTTTTGGCCGCACCTGCGAGATCGTAGATGCGGGAAGTGATGCATTGGTGCGAAGCAGCGTGATGCAGGCATTTCTGCAGAAGCGGCCCAGGTCGCAGGTGCGACTCTGCAGAAGCGGAGACCGGTCTGCAGAAGTGAAGGAAGGGGCCTTCAGGGAAAAGCACAGAAGTGGAGATTTGGCCGCACCTGCGGAGCCGCAAAAGCAGTTAAGTGAACCGCATGTGCGAAATGCCTGGGCAGTGTATTAATTCGAAAGGGTTCCAAGATTTCTTCATTTTTGGACTTTGCAATCGGTTTGAGGCTATTTTTGAGATGGGTTTTTGCTATATTTCAAGAGGTAAGCAACTTTTGGTCGTTTTAATCTATTAATATTGAATATCTATTGAATTTCCCACCTAGATTATGTGTTTTTAAGGTGGAATTTGGAAAATTTTGGGCTAGGGATTGGAGAGTAAGATTTGGGGATTTGAGTGGAGATTTGATATCGGAATTTGGTAATTTTTTTGATATCGGAATTTGGTAATTTTTGTATGGTTGGACTCGTTATTGAATGGGTGTTCGGATTTTGTTAATCTTGTTTGATTCTGAGATGTGGGCCTGGGGTTGACTTTTGTTAAAGAACCTAATTTTATCATATGGAATTGATTCCTATAACTTGTGTTGATGGTATCGAGTTGTTTGTGCGATGACCCAAAGGGTCATCTTTAAATTTAATAAATTATTTCTGTGTTCTGAGATCTCAAATAGCACTATTCATCATTCCACGACTTGCGTGCGCAGTCCGTAAATTGTTCCGGAAAGGTTTTATGTGAAAAATTGATAAAAATGTGAAATAGAGCTTTAAAACTCAATTGGGTTGACTTTGGTCAATATTTTGAGCAAACGGACCTGGATCAGTGTTTTGACAGTTCCGGTAGGTCCGTATCGTGATTTGGGATTTGGGTGTATACCCGGAATCAAATTCGGAGGTCCCTAGCTCGAGTTATCGCATGTTGTCGAAATTTTTAAGTTTAAAGGTTTAATGACATAAGAGATTTGACTAATGTTTGACATTGTTGATACCGGATCCATATTTTGGTTCCGGAACCCGATGTAGCTCCATTACTATATTTATGACTTGTCTACCAAATTTGGTGAGAAACGGAGCTGGTTTGACGTAATTCGGATGTCCGGTTGTTAAAATAGAAATTCTAAAGTTTTCTTAAAATTTTCATTTGATTTGATGTCCGATTCGTAGTTCTAGGCATTAGTTTGATGTTTTGATCGTGCGAGAAAGTCTGTATGATATTTTTGGACTTGTGTGCATGAACGGTTTAGAGCCCCGAGGGCTCGAGTGAGTTTCAGATGGCTTACGGATCTTTTGAACTTTGGAAAATCTGGTTTTTGAGCTTCAGCTGTCATCTGGTGCATGGTGCTTCGCGATCAAGAAGCCATTCCTGCGATCGCGAAGAGGAAATTGTGAGCCGTGATTTTGACCCTTTGCGTTCGCGAAGATAGGCACGCGATCACGGAAGGTTAGCTCCCAGTGCACCGCGAAAGTGTAGAGTTGATCGTGTCTGCGAAGAGGAAATGAGGCACAACCTGTGGCACTCAAATTTGTTCTTCGCGTTCGCATGAAGCGGTCCGCGATCGCGAACGTCTGCGGGATTATGCTTTGCGTTCACGTATGGGATGTCACGTTCGCGTAGTGCAAATTGGCAGCCTGTGAAAGTTGTGCTTCGCGATCGCGAAGCCTTTCCTGTGATCGCGAAGAGTAAAATGGACCTGGGCAAAAATTGTTCTACGCTATCGCGAACGGATTACTGTGATCGCGATGAGTTAAAACCTGCACAACAAAACTTAAGTTCTGAAAATGGGATTTCATCCCATTTTTCATTATTCACAATTTTTGAGCTCGGGTAAGGCCATTCTTGGGCGATTTTCACGGAAAATATCGGGGTAAGTATTCCTTATCCTATATTGATTATATTTCATGATTCAATACTCATTTACATCATGAATCCGTGAATTTATGGAAGAAAAATCAGATTTTTATAAAATCTTCCAAAAATGTAAAATGAAGATTTGAAATCCAATTCGATGTTGGAATTTGATAATTTTTATATGGTTGAACTCGTATCGGAACGGGTGTTTAGATTTCGTGAGTTCTTTTGGGATTCGGGACGTGGGTCCCACTATTGATTTTTGAAATAAATTTCGGATTTTAATCCGAAAAATTAGTAAATTCATATGAATCAATTTCTACGATTTGTATGGAGTATATTGAATTGTTTATGACTAGATTTGAGGATTTACGACACGAATACGCGAGGCAAAGTTTTATTGGAATCTTGAGTTGGTTGCAAACCGAGGTAAGTGTTGTGGTTAACCTTGACTTGAGGGAATAGAACCCTTGAATTATTTGCTACATGAATTTCATGTGTAACGATGTATAGGCAAGGTGAGGAGTGCCTATACTTTGTCAAATTAATTATTTGCTTAATTATTTAAACATCTTAAATTATTTTAAGACACGAATTAATTGTTATAATAATTTTTTCTCTCATATTCCTTGTCAAATATTAATTCTTGAATTCCTGCAATAATTGTTGCATGTTTATTTGATTTATGTGTCTTAATTGCTACTTGACATTTAGCATATTAAATATTAAACTGTCTATTTTCTCCCTGATTTCCACAATTAATTGCTACTTGTCATTATTTATTTCATAAATAAATTATAATTATTGTATGACTTGATGCTTAATAGTTTCTCATTGAACGTGGCATTTATTGAAGTATTTTTATTTTTATTTTTAAGAGTTGTTAAAATATATTGGGGGATCGGGTTGCACGCCGCAACGGAAATGAAGATGAATATATTGGGGGATCGGGTTGCACACCGCGACAGATTTATTTAAAGTTTATATTGTTGGAGCAGATTGCACGCCGCAACAGAATTCAATTGAAATGTTATATTGTTGGATCGGGTTGCACGCCGCAACGGATTTTATTCTAAGTTTATATTGTTGGAGCAGGTTGCACGCCGCAATGAAAATAAGTTGAGGGATTATGACTGCTCAATTGACTTCAATTTTTGATATTATTTACCGGTCTTACTACTATTCCTGTTATTATTATTATTATTATTATTATTATTATTATTATTATTATTATTATTATTATTATTATTATTATTATTATTATTATTATTATTATTATTATTATTATTATGTGGACAGGTTAATGTAAGCGACCTGCCTTAGCCTCGTCACTACTTCGTCGAGGTTAGGCTCGGCACTTACAGAGTACATGGGGTTGGTTGTACTCATACTACACTCTGCACTTCTTGTGCAGATTTTGGAGTTGGTCCTAGCGGCGTACTATAGACTTGCTCGGAATTCAGCTACCCAGAGGAGACTTGAGGTATAACTGCACAGCGTCCGCAGTTCTGAAGTACCCATCTACTTTATTTTAGCTGTGTGTTTTCTTTCAGACAGCTTTATTTTATTCAGACCCTTATTTGTATTATTCTAGAAGCTCATGCACATGTGACTCTAGTTCTGGGATGGTATTTAGACATCGCGATTATTATGGATTATTCACTTTATTTTAGATTTTATTTTCGCATTTGTTTCTTTGTTAATAATTAATTTAAAATTTTGTTAAAAAGGCAAATTATATTCTAAGGTTGGCTTGTCTACTAAGTGAAATGTTAGGCGTCATCACGGTCCCGAAGGTGGGAATTTCGGGTCGTGACAAGTTGGTATCAGAGCACTAGGTTACTTAGGTCTCACGAGTCACGAGCAAGCTTAGTAGAGTCTGAAGGATCGGTACGGAGACGTCTGTACTTATCTTTCAGAGGCTATGAAGTTTAGGAATAATTCCACTTCTTTCATTCCTTAACGTGTGACATTGATTTATCTTGAAACATATATCTCATATTCATTTGCATCCACTTGAGTATGACATTGCACACTCGGTATCAGTTGTGCGTCGACGGTACGTGATGCTGCAGATGGACTACGAGGAAGCCAGAGATGCTCAAACATTGCCTCAACGTGTGGTTCTAACTGAAGATGCGGACGTATTGAGAGACCACCCAATGAATCATGTGGGGGGTGCAACGGACCTTGGCATCTGGTTGATTTATACGAGCTGTGAAGGTTAATATTGTAGATCATCGGACGTTGTGACCTATAACTTCGCGCCGAGTGGGGGGAGTCCACTATCAATGGATGGATTGCGGGGTCAGGTTTTATATCAGTTTTGGCCTGAAATGTATATATGTGGTACTGAAAGGTTACCTCAAATTTACACATGTTTAAGGCCTGAGATTTTGTAGAAGATAAGGTTGGGACTTGTGGTATGTCCGCCTCCTTAATAATCCTATACTTCAGTACCAAAGGAGTTAGAGAAACAACTTTAAATTTACAGAAGGTCTACTCAGCGTGGACATCACGGTTGCGGATTTTGGGGTGCTTCGGAGTAAGTACAGTGGTTGATGAGATTCTGGACTATGTGGTTCGTGCCAAGATTTGTCTATATGGGGCTCTACTTTTGTGGTCGTTGTGTATAAATAGGGGTAAAGGTTACCCCAAAGAAGAATCAAAGAGTATGTTAAGAAATGGTCCAGCCCAGCAGTGTTGAGTCAGCATAACAAAAGAAGAAATTTGCCTTGGGAGAGATAATTCTCCACCAGTGTTCGTGGAAAGCATATGAAGAGGGCAGACCAGCCAATGCAACACCGTCCACTTGGCTCAGTTCTCAAAAACGCTTTTGAAAGAGTTTATTTCCTGAACTCTCTGTAATGCGTGGTGCATAGGGTTTGAACGGTTGCGTCAGGTCACCATGACGGTATCAGAATATGCCATCAGGTTCAATAAGTTAGCCCATCATACTCCTACTTTGGTTCTTACAGCCAGGGAGCGAGTCCATAGACTCATTAAAGGACTCAATTATGATCGTAAAATTTGTACGACTCGGTAACTACAGGCCGATACTTCATTTCCGCTAGTGGTAGAAATTTCCAAGATATTAGAACTTGTTCGGGGTGAGGAAAAAGGAAACTAAGGAGACCAAGAAGTCTCGAGGTTCTGGAGGATTCAGTGGATTCTACTCTGCAAGTATGAATCATTATGGTGGGGGCTCGGGCAGTCGGCCAGCCCAGTACACACATCGAATTACTCTTGGTGCTCCAGTAAGTTCTATTAATGCACCACCAACATGAGTTTCCTACAATAGTTATTCCAGTTATCTGGCACAGACTCAGTATGAGCCGCCAAACTCACAAAGGGGTTGTTATGAATGCGGTGATACTAGGCACATCATGAGAAAATTGTCCCAGACTTGGGAGAGACATA
The DNA here is from genome assembly GCF_000715075.1 of Nicotiana tabacum. NCBI lineage: Eukaryota > Viridiplantae > Streptophyta > Magnoliopsida > Solanales > Solanaceae > Nicotiana > Nicotiana tabacum. Next base: position 52,993,751 of record NC_134102.1, read on the forward strand.
TTTCATCAAAGAACTCAGGCTGCGTGCCCCATTGCAGTTACTACACCACCCACACAACCAGTTAGGGGTGGAGGACGGGCGGGTAGAGGGCATCCTAGAGGTGGAGGCCTAGCCATTGATATATTTATTTTTATGGTATGGCTGAGGTCGCTGCATCAGATGGTGTCGTTACAGGTACAACCTTGATTTAATATAAAGGAATAATTCCCTCAACTTGATTCAGTTCTGAGTATCGAGACGAGTCCTCCTATTGTGCTCCACTTATGAGTGAGCTTCGTAATTCTATAATCTACTTATGTGTTTACTCCTGTTGGGAGATTCTATGGAGATAACTATGCCTATCATTCCATGTTGGTCACTAATAAGAGCTGCGAGGCTAAAGGTGGCTTTCTGTTACTCATTTCGGTAAGTTTTGATGTAATTTCTGGATAATTAATTACAAATTGTGAATTATATGCCCTACTGGTGTGGGGTTCATTATGTGTTGTGATTTCATTTAAAAGAAATTATTTAAAAGGATAAAATGGAAATTTTTGATTGGCACGATGTGCATATTACTTGTGATTCAGAACTGAGGATGAGATCCTCGCATTTTAATATAAATTGATATGTTTAAACCGAGCAATGAGCTGCGGATGAAGTTATATAAGGATGAGATCCTTGTGATGAAAATTCGTGTGCTTAAGTTCTCCCTTGTGAAATTAAATTTGTACTATAGTACTAATAGGGAGTCATGCCTGTTCGCATTATTTGAAAATTCTTGTATAAAATTCTCTATGCATACTTGCCAAATTCGTGTTGTAATTATTGAGTTTTAACCTACGAGGTAGGTGCCCACCTAGGTGGCGTTAAATGTGACTCGTTAATTCGGGTAAATAATTATGAGGTCTTCATGCCTCGCATCTCGTTATCAGTATTGTGAAGGTTTGAAACGAGATTTTTGTTAACATGAAGTTAATTGACGATTCTGTAATTGATTATGAACAACTATTAAGACCAGATTGACCCAGAAGGGTGCTTAGTTCAGATGGACCGAAGAGTGTGAGGAGAGCTTTCAAAATCTCAAGACAGCTTTGACTACAGCCCCAGTATTGGTATTACTTATAGGTTCGGGGTCTTACATGGTGTATTGTGATGCATCTTGTATTGGACTTGGTGCAGTATTGATGCAAGATGGCAGGGTGATTGAATATGCGTCGCGGCAGTTGAAAGTTCACGAGAAGAATTATCCCGTTCATGACTTAGAATTGGCAGCAATTGTTCATGCGCTGAAGATTTGGAGGCATTACCTATACGGTGTCTCGTGTGAGGTATTTACTGATCATCGTAGCTTACAATATCTGTTCAAACAAAAGGATCTCAATTTGAGGCAGAGAAGATGGTTGGAGTTGTTGAAGGACTATGATATCACTATTTTGTATCACCCCGAAAAGGCCAATGTGGTGGCTGATGCTTTGAGTAGAAAGGCTGTGAGTATGGGCAGTCTTGCATATATTCCAGTGGGTGAGAGACCATTAGCAGCAGATGTTCAGACTTTGGCTAATCAGTTCATAAGGTTAGATGTTTCAGAACCCAGTCGGGTTCTAACTTGCACAGTTGCTCGGTCTTCTTTATATGAGCACATCAGAGGGCGGTAGTATGATGATCCTCATTTACTTGTCCTTAAGGACACGGTGCGGCATGGTGATGCCAAATAGGTTGTTGTGGGGGAAGATGGAGTTCCGTGAATGCAGGGTTGTGTTTGTGTGCCCAATGTGGATGGGCTTCGTGAATTAATTCTTCAAGAGGCACATAGTTCCTGGTATTCTATTCATCCAGGTGCAGCCAAAATTTATCAAGATTTACGGCAACATTATTGGTGGAGGAGAATGAAGAAGGATATAGTTGCATATTTAGCTCGGTGTATAAATAGTCAACAAGTCAAGTACGAGCATCAAAGACCTGGTGGTTTGCTTCAGAAGTTAGAAATTCCTGAGTGGAAGTAGGAGCGTATCACTATGGATTTTGTTGTTGGGCTCCCACGGACTCAGAGAAAATTCAACGCAGTATGGGTCATTGTGGATAGGTTGACCAAATCAGTACATTTCATTCTAGTAGCAGTTACCTATTCTTCAGAGCGGTTAGCTAAAATTTACATCCGCGAGATTGTCCGCCTTCACAGTGTGCCTGTGTCTATCATTTCTGATCGAGGTACGCAGTTCACCTCACAATTCTGGAGGGTTGTACAACATGAGTTAGGCACGCGGGTTGAGTTGAGTACCGCATTTTATCCACAGACAGACGGACAGTCAGAGCGCACTTCCACCTCGCATGGGATCAGTTCTTGCCACTTACGAAGTTTGGCTATAATAACAGCTATCAGTCGAACATTCAAATGGCTCCATATGAAGCATTATACGGGAGGCGGTGTCGTTCGTCCGTTGGTCGGTTTGAACCGGGAGAGGCTCGGTTGTTGGGTACCGATTTAGTACAAGATGCCTTGGATAAGGTCAAGATTATTCAGGATCGACTTCGCACAGGATAAGGTTCGTGATATTGCATTCATGGTTGGAGAAAGAGTATTGTTCCGGGTTTCACCTATGAAAGGTGTAATGAGGTTCAGAAAGAAGGGCAAGTTGAGCCCTAGGTATATAGGACCCTTCGAAATTCTTGAAAGGGTGGGTGAAGTAGCCTACATGATTGCATTACCACCTAGTTTATCATCAGTTTATCTGGTGTTCCATGTGTCTATGCTTCGAAAATATCATGGTGATCCATCCCATATGTTAGATTTCAACTCAGTCCACAGATTTCAGCTCAGTCCAATTGGACAAGGATTTGACTTACGAAGAGGAGCCAGTAGCTATTCTAGCCAGGCAGGTCCGACAGTTGAGGTCTAAGAGTTATCCTTCAGTTTGGGTGCAATGGAGAGGTCAATCAATTGAGACAGCTACTTGGGAGTCCGAGTCGGATATGCAGAGTAAATATCCACACCTTTTCACCAGCTCAGGTACTTTTCTAATTCCGTTCGAGGACGAACGTTTGTTTTAGAGGTGGAGAATGTGATGACCCAAAATGTTATCTTTAAATTTAATAAATTATTTTTGTGTTTTGAGACCTCAAATAGAACTATTCATCATTCCTCGACTTGCGCGCGCAGCCTATAAATTTTTCCGGAAAGGTTTTATGTGAAAAATTGATTAAAATGTGAAATAGAGCTTTAAAACTCAATTGGGTTGACTTTGGTCAACATTTTGAGCAAACGGACCAGGATCAGTGTTTTTACAGTTCCGCTAGGTCCGTATCGTGATTTGGGACTTAGGCGTATGCCCGGAATCGAATTCGGAGGTCCCTAGCTCGAGTTATCGCATGTTATCAAAATTTTTAAGTTTAAAGGTTTAATGACTTAAGAGATTTGACTAATGTTTGACTTTGTTGATACCAGGTCCGTATTTTGGTTCCGAAACCCGGTGTAGCTCCATTACTGTATTTATGACTTGTCTGCCAAATTTGGTGAGAAACAGAGCTAGTTTGACGTGATTCGGATGTCCGGTTGTTAAAATAGAAATTCTAAAGTTTTCTTAAAAGTTTTATTTGATTTGGTGTCTGATTCGTACTTCTAGGCATTATTTTGGTGTTTTGATCGTGCGAGCAAGTTCATATGATATTTTTGGACTTGTGTGCATGTACGGTTTAGAGCCCCGAGGGCTCGGGTGAGTTTTGGATAGCCTACAGACCTTTTGAACTTTGGAAAAATCTGGTTTTTGAGCTTCAGCTTTCATCTGGTTCATGGTGCTTCGCGATCGCGAAGTCATTCCCGCGATCGCGAAGAGGAAATTGTGAGTCATGATTTTGACCCTTCGCGTTCACGAAGATAGGCACACGATCGCGGAAGGTTAGCTCCCAGTGCACCGCGAATGCGTAGAGTTGATCGCGTCCGCAGAGGAAATGAGGCACAAGCTGGAGCACTCAAATTTGTTCTTAGTGCTCGCATGAAGAGGTCCACGATCGCGAACATTTGCGGGGTTATGCTTCGCGTTCGAGTATGGGATGTCGCGTTCGCGTAGTGCAAATTGGCAGCTTGTTCAAGTTGTACTTCACGATCATGAAGTCTTTCCCGCGATCGCGAAGAGTAAAATGGACCTGGGCATAAATTGTTCTACGCTATCGCGAACGGATTCTCGCGATCGCGATGAGTTAAAACCTGGACAACATAACTTAAGTTCTGAAAATGGGATTTCGTCCCATTTTTTATTATTCACGATTTTTCAGCTCGGGTAAGGCGATTCTTGGGAGATTTTCACGGGAAAACATCGGGGTAAGTATTCCTTATCCTATATTGATTATATTTCATGATTCCATACTCATTTACATCAAGAATCCGTGATTTTATGGAAGAAAAATAAGATTTTTATAAAATCTTCCAAAAATGTAAAATGAAGATTTGAAAGCCAATCCGATGTCGGAATTCGATAATTTTTGTATGGTTGAACTCATATCGGAACGGGTGTTCGGATTTCATGAGTTTTTTCGAGATTCGGAACGTGGGTACCACTATTGATTTTTGAAATAAATTTCGGATTTTAATCCGAAAAATTAGTAAATTCATATGGAATCAATTTCTACGATTTGTATTGAGTATATTGAATTGTTTATGAATAGATTTGAGGATTTCCGACACGAATTCGCGAGGCAAAGGTTTATTGGAATCTTGAGTTGGTTGCAAATTGAGGTAAGTGTCATGGTTAACCTTGACTCGACGGAATAGAACCCTTGAATTATTTGCTATGTGAATTTCATGTGTAACGATGTATAGGCAAGGTGACGAGTGCCTATACTTTGTCAAATTAATTGTTTGCTTAATTATTTAATGTGATGACCCAAAAGGTCATCTTATATTTTAGAACTCGAATCTGCGCTCTTAAGCATTAAAAATCTCATTTTACCCTCCTCGATTTGCGTGCCCAGTCCGGCCAGGTTTCCAGAAAGCTTTTATGTTGAAAACTAATGAAAATAAGAATTTTTGCCTTAAAAGTTGATTTTAGTTGACTTTGGTCAACATTTTTTGTAAACGGGCCTGGATTCATGCTTTGACGGTCCCGGTAGGTCCGTATCGAATTATGGGACCTGGGCGTATGCCCGGAATCGAATTTGGAGGTCCCTAGCTTGAGTTATGAGTTTTTGATGAAAATTAAAAGTTTGGAAATTATTTGTTTTTAAGAATTGATTGATATTTGGCATTGTTAGTATCTGGTCCGTATTTTGGTTCCGGAGCCTGGTACAGGTTCATTATGATATTTAAGACATATCTGTAAAATTTGGTGAGAAACGGAGTTGATTTGACGTGATTCAGACGTCCAGTTGAAAAAATAGAAATTTTAAAGTGTTTTTGAGAATTTCATTTGATTTGGTGCTAAATTCGGAGTTCTAGGTGTTATTTTGGCGATTGGATCTCGCGAGCAAGTTCGTGTGATATTTTTAGACTTGTGTGTATTTTTGGTTTGGAGCCCCGAGGGCTCTGGTGAGTTTCGGATAGGCCACGAGATGTTTTGGACTTGGGAAAAATCTAGTTTCTGCAGATTCTGGTGTCTGTCATATCCTTCTTCGCGTTCGCAAACGTCCTCTCGCGAACGTGAAGAGTAACCTGATGAGGCTGAGACTTCTTCTTCGCGAACGTGAAGAGTAACCTGATGAGGCTGAGACTTCTTCTTCGCAAACGCGAAGGCCTGGTCACGAATGCGAAGTGATGGGGGATTTACCCTTCGCGAACGCGACCGGCTCAACGCGAATGCGAAGCATGTGGGGACCTGGGGGGAGGGGGGTTTGGTTGTTCCTTCAGCACGAACACGAGCCATTCCTCGCGAACGCGAAGGCCGGAGGGGAGTGATCATCGCGAATGCGAGCTGGGTCTTGCGAACGCGAAGGCTTGGCAGCCAGTACCCTTCGCGAACGTGACAGTGCTCTCGCGAACGCGATGAACACTGTCGCCCAGCACTTAACAGAATCCAAAACGGGATTTTTGCCAAAAAAAATTATTTTTCTCAAAAACCAAACGGTGAGGGGCGATTTTTCAAGAGTCATTCCTTCCCCAAATTGTTGGTAAGTGATTCTAAACCATTTTCTTTCAATTACCCATTACATTTCTTGAATTTTCAACCTAAAATCTAGAGTTTTCATGGTAGAATTAGGGGTTAGGGTAGAAACTAGGGATTTCGGGAATTTGGGGATTTAGACCTCAATTTGAGGTCGGATTCCAAAACTAATTACATATTCAGGCTCGGGGGTGAATGGATAAAAAGAATTTAGTCTGAACCTCGGGTTTTGACCAAGCAGGCCCGGGGTCGATTTTTTAACTTTTTTGAGGAAAACAATGGGAAATTTAATTTATGCAATATAATTGATTCCTTTAGCAATATTTGATATTATTGAGTCATTTTTGAATAGATACGAGTGGTTTGGAGGTGAATTCCAAAGGAAAAGCTGTGATTGATAATTAAGTGGCCTTCGGAGCGACGTAAGTGTTGTGTCTAACCCTGACTTGAGGGAATTAGGAACATTAGATTATTTGCTAAGTGAAATTCATGTGAGCGGCGTATATGTGAGGTGACGAGTACCTATGCACCGCCGATTTACCTGTTTTTCCATGTTTCTCTATTTTTCTGATATTGTCTCATTCCTATGCCAAATTGCTACGTGTTATACTAGTGTTGTTCAAATTATCGTTCTTATCATGTTTACAGATTTTTCTGGTGATAATTGAGTTTTTATTTCAAAGTTGAGATTGATGTTATGGAACCAAATGTTAAAGTAAGGTTTGTACTTGTTATTCTATCTCCCTGTTGTTATTTATGCATTGCATTATGGTAAGGGAGAGTGTTAATGCACGAAGGGTGATGCCGTGCCATATTGTGAGTGTTAATGCACGAAGGGTGATGCCGTGCCATATTGTGAGTGTTAATGCACGAAGGGTGATGCCGTGCCATATTGTGAGTATTAATGCACGAAGGGTGATGCCGTGCCATATTGTGAGTGTTAATGCACGAAGGGTGATGCCGTGCCATATTATGAGTGTTAATGCACGAAGGGTGATGCCGTGCCATGATATGAGAGTAAAAGCATGAAGGGTGATTCCGTACCGTTTCTATTAATTTTATGGTGAGATTGAGAGTAAAAGCATGAAGGGTAATGTCGTGCATGTTTCCTTACTGTATTCACTATTCCTATTGATTCATTGTATATTGACTGCTCCGGTGATCGTTCTTTTGTAGTTCTTTATCTTGTATTCCCCTCAGTATGTTGCCCCTCCCGACTTTTCCTGTTTAGTTCTTCATTCCTGTTATTTGCGTATACACTGTTAAATTGTACAGGTTGATTTGTAGGTGCCTTGCCTTAGCCTCATCACTACTTCGTCAAGTTTAGGCTCGACACTTACCAGTACATGGGGTCAGTTGTACTGATGCTACACTCTGTACTTTCTGTGCAGATTTTGATACTGGCTCAGGTTGATCGAGATTTGCTACTGGTCAGCTGTCCGGAGACTCAAGGTAGATCCCTCGGCGTTCACAGACCTTGAAGTTCCCATCTATCTTTTATGTCATACTGTTTTCTTTCATTCAGACAATTGTATTTCTTCAGACTATTACTTGTAGTAAATTCTAGAATGCTCGTGAATTGTGACTCCAGATCCGGGTGGTAGTAATTAATACAGTTTTACGATATTCCACACTTATTATATTTCATCTTAGTTAGTTATTGTTGTTTACTGAATGGAAATAAGGAATTGGTTTAACGATTTTCTAATGTTAGCTTGCCTAGCAAGTGAAATGTTAGGCGCCATCACGGTCCTGTCGGTGGGAAATTTCGGGTCGTGACAGTTGGTATCAGAGCACTAGGTTGCCTAGGTCTCACGATTCACGAGCAAGCTTAGTAGAGTCTGGAGGATCGGTACGAAGACGTCTGTGCTTATCTTCCAGAGGCTATGAAGCTTAGGAACAAGTTTCACTTCTATTCTTCTTTGTCGTGCGATTTTTCTTTCTCATTACTGATTGAACTCTTCTACTCTTATTCTCTCGCAGATGGCGAGAACACGTACCGCTTCCTCAGCTGAACAGCAGCCAGAGCCTCCAGTGACAGCTCCTACGCGGGGCAAAGGTCGAGGCTGTGCCAGAGGCCGAGGCAAGGGTAGGGCTCAGCCTAGGGCCCGAGCAGCAGCCCCAATAGTGGAGCCTCATATAGAGATTGACGAGGAGGTTCCAGCCTAGATTGTTCCTGTCGGACCAGCTCAGGTTCCGGAGGGGTTCATTGCTACCCCAGTACTTCAGGACGCTTTGGTCTATTTGGTGGGCCTTATGGAGAGTGTGGCCCAGACTGGCGCATTTCCCATGGCACCAGCAGTCTCTCAGGCTGGAGGAGGAGCCCAAACTCCTACCACTCCCGCTCCGGAACAGATAGCTCCCCAGTATCAGGATCCAGCAGCTCAGCCAATCGGATTAGTTCAGCCGGTTATTGCGGCACAGGACGGAGATGGGCCAGCTATGTCTTCTAAGGCTTTGTGGAGATTGGACAGGTTTACCAAGATATTTCCTGTTCACTTCAGTGGTGCTCCTTCAGAGGACCCCCAGGAGTATCTTGACAGCTGTCACGAGGTTCTACGGAACATGGGTATAGTGGAGACCAATGGGGTCGATTTTGCTGCATTTCAGATGACTGGTTCCGCCAAGAAATTGTGGACAGATCACTTGTTGACCAGACCAGCTGGGTCACCTGCTCTTACTTAGGACCAATTCTCTCAGCTCTTCATAGAGAAGTTTCTGCCTATCATATTGAGAGAGGAGCGTCGCCGTCAGTTTGAGCATCTCCAGCAGGGCAGTATGGATGTTACTCAGTATGAGACCCATTTTGTGGATTTGGCCCGTCATGCCATTCTTCTGCTTCCCACCGAGAGAGAGAGGGTGAGGAGGTTTATTGATGGACTTGCTCAACCTATCAGATTGCAGATGGCTAAGGAGACATGGAGTGAGATTTCTTTTCAGGCGGCTGCTAATGTCGCCAGACGAGTCGAAATGGTTCTTACTCGGGGAGGTCAGGGGTCTGACAAGAGGCCTCGTCATTCTGATGAGTTCAGCGGTGCCTCATCTAGAGGCAGGAGTACTTTTGGTAGAGGCCATCCTCCCAGGTCGTTTCATTCAGCGCTCCAGGCATCCCACGGTGCCTCAGGTGGTCGTGGCGCTCAGATGCATTATTCCGACCAGCTAGCCTACAGTGCACCACCACCTCCTATTAGTGCACCTCCTCTCCAGAGTTATCAGGGTGGTTATTCAGGACGACATGGTCAGTTTCAGGGTCAGCAATCACAGCAGCCGAGGTTATGTTATACTTGTGGTGATCTGAGGCACATTGCTAGATTTTGCCCTCAGGCAATGTGCAGCTCACAGCATCAGAGTTCTCATGCCATGGTTCGGCACCAGTTGTTGCACCACCTACTCAGCCAGCCAGAGGCAGCGGTCAGGCAGCCAGAGGTAGGGGCTAGACAGTTAGAGGTGGAGGTCATGCCGTTAGAGGTGGAGACCAGCCAACTAGAGGCCGTCCCAGGGGTGTAGTTTAGGGTGGTGGGGCCCAACCCCGATGTTATGCCTTCCCAGCCAGGCCTGAGGCTGAGTCATCTGACGCTGTTATCACAGGTACTGTTTTAGTTTGTAGTAGAGATGCTTCAGTTCTATTTGATCCGGGATCCACTTACTCCTATGTGTCATCCTATTTTGCTTCCTATTTGGTTGTGCCCCGTGATTCTTTGAGTGCTCCTATGTATGTGTCCACACCAGTGGGAGATGCTATTGTTGTAGATTGTGTTTATCGTTCGTGTGTGGTCACCATTGGGAGTCTTGAGAAATCGTGTAGATCTTCTACTTCGCGACATGGTTGATTTTGATGTCATACTGGGTATGGATTGGCTTTCACCTTATCATGCTATATTAGATTGTCACGCCAAGATAGTGACCTTAGCCTTGCAGGGGTTGCCTCGAATAGAGTGGAGACGGAATCTTGGCCATTCTGCCAGCAAGGTTATCTCTTATGTGAAGGCTCGGCATATGGTCGAGAAGGGGTGTCTAGCTTATTTGGTTTATGCCCGCGATTCTAGTGCGGAGGTTCCTTCCATAGATTCGGTACCGGTTGTTCGTGAGTTTCCAGAGATGTTTCCTGCAGACTTGCCGGGGATGCCACCCGACAGGGATATTGATTTCTGCATTGATTTGGCTCCGGGCACTCAGCCTATTTCCATTCTGCCATATCGCATGGCCCCGCCAGAGTTGAAAGAATTAAAGAAGCAGTTGCAAGATTTTCTGGATAAGGGCTTCATTAGACCTAGTGTCTCGCCATGGGGTGTACTTGTGTTGTTTGTGAAGAAGAAAGATGGATCGATGAGGATGTGTATAGATTATCGGCAGTTAAACAAAGTCACTATCAAAAACAAGTATCCATTGCCGAGGATTGATGATTTATTTGATCAGCTTCAGGGTGCCCAGGTGTTTTCAAAGATTGATTTGAGATCTGGCTACCATCAGGTGAGGATTAGGGCATCTGATGTCCCTAAGACAACTTTTCGGACTCGGTACGGGCATTTCGAGTTTCTAGTGATGTCATTTGGGTTGACAAATGCCCCAGTAGCATTCATGGATTTGATGAACCGGGTGTTCAAACCCTACTTGGATTCCTTTGTGGTTGTGTTTATTGATGATATCTTGATCTAATCCCACAGTCGAGAGGAGCATGAGCATCACCTTCGGATCGTTCTTCAGACTCTGAAATACAGCCAGTTATATGCTAAGTTCTCAAAATGCGAGTTTTGGTTGAGTTCAGTTGCTTTCTTGGGTCACGTTGTATCAGCAAAGGGTATTCAGGTGGATCCTAAGAAGATTGAGGCAGTCCAGAATTGGCCTAGACCTATATCAGCTACAGAGATCCGTAGTTTCCTGGGTTTGGCGGGCTATTACCGTCGATTTGTGGAGGGATTTTCATCCATAGCAGCCCCATTGAACAGATTGACCCAGAAGGATGCCCCGTTCAGGTGGTCAGATGAGTGTGAAGCGAGCTTTCAGAAGCTCAAGACATCTTTGACTACGGCATCGGTATTGGTATTACCCACATGTTCAGGATCTTATACAGTATATTATGACGCATCTCGTATTGGTCTGGGTGCGGTATTGATGCAGGGTGGCAAGGTTATTGCATATGCTTTACGGCAGCTGAAGGTTCATGAGAAGAATTACCATGTTCATGATCTAGAGCTGGCAGCCATTGCTCACGCGCTGAAGATTTGGAGGCACTATCTTTACGGCGTGCCATGTGAGGTATTCACTGATCATCGGAGCTTGCAGTATTTGTTCAAGTAGAAGGAACTCAATTTGAGGCAGAGGTGGTGGCTGGAGCTATTGAAAGACTATGATATCACCATATTGTATCATCCCGAGAAGGCCAATGTGGTGGCCGATGCTTTGAATAGAAAGTCAGTCAGTATGGGTAGCCTTGCATATATTCCAGTTGGTGAGAGACCGCTTGCATTGGATGTTCAGGCCTTGGCCAACCAGTTCGTGAGGTTAGATGTTTCTTAGCCCAGCCGTGTTCTAGCTTGTACAGTTGCTTGGTCTTCTTTATTTGAGTGCATCAGAGATCGGCAGGATGACGATCCTCATTTACTTATCCTTAGAGAAACAGTGCGGCACGGTGGTGCCAAGTAAGTTACTGTTGGAGATGACGGCATTTTGAGGATGCATGGCCGTATTTGTGTGCCTAATGTGGATGGACTTCGTGAGTTGATCCTTGAGGAGTCCCACAGTTCCCGGTATTCTATTCATCCGGGCACCGCCAAGATGTATCAGGACTTGAGGCAGCATTATTGGTGGAGGCGAATGAAGAAAGACATAGTTGCCTATGTAGCTCGGTGCCTAAATTGCCAGCAAGTAAAGTGTGAGCATCAGAGACCTGGTGGTTTACTTCAGAGGTTAGATATTCCTGAGTGGAAATGGGAGCGTATCACTATGGACTTTATTGTTGGACTCCCACGGACTCAGAGGAAGTTCGATGCAGTTTGGGTCATTGTGGACAGGCTGACTAAGTCAGCACATTTCATTCCTATGGCAGTTACCTATTCCTCGGAGCGGTTGACAGAGATTTATATTCGTGAGATCGTCCCTCTTCACGGTTTGCCCGTGTCTATCATTTCTGATCGAGGTACGCAGTTTACCTCGCACTTTTGGAGGGCAGTTCAGCGTGATTTGGGTACGCGGGTCGAGTTGAGCACAACATTTCATCCTCAGACGGACGGGCAGTCCGAGCGTACTATTCAGATCCTAGAGGATATGCTCCGCGCCTGTGTTATTGACTTTGGAGATTCTTGGGATCAGTTTTTGCCGTTAGCGAAGTTTGCCTACAATAACAGCTACCAGTCGAGCATTCAGATGGCTCCCTATGAGGCATTATATGGTAGACAGTGTAGGTCGCTAGTTGGGTGGTTTGAACTGGGGGAGGCTCAGTTATTGGGTACAGATTTAGTTTAGGAGGCCTTGGACAAGGTCAACTTCGTACAGCTTAGTCCAGGAAAAAAAGTTATGCCGACCGTAAAGTTCGTGATATTGCTTTCGTAGTTGGAGAAAGAATATTGCTTCGGGTATCGCCCATGAAGGGTGTTATGAGATTTGGAAAGATGGGCAGGTTAAGCCCTAGGTATATCGGGCCATTTGAGATCCTCGAGGGAGTGGGGGAGGTAGATTATAGACTTGCATTGCCTCCAGGGTTATCCTCAGTTCATCCGGTATTCCATGTGTCTACGCTCCGGAAATATCATGGTGACCCGTCCCACGTGTTAGATTTCAGCTCTGTCAAGTTGGACAAGGATTTGACTTACGAGGAGGAGCCGGTGGCCATTCTAGACCGGCGGGTTCGTCAGTTGAGGTCAAAGAGTTACCCTTCAGTTCGAGTGCAGTGGAGAGGTCAGCCTATTGAGGCAGCTACTTGGGAGTCCGAGTCTGATATGCAGAGTAGATATCCCCACCTTTTCACTAGCCCAGGTATTTTTCTATGTCCGTTCGAGGACGAATGGTTATTTTAGAGGTGAAGAATGTGATGACCCAAAAGGTCATCTTATGTTTTAGAACTCGAATCTGCGCCCTTAAGCCTTAAAAATCTCATTTTTACCCTCCTCAATTTGCGTGCGCAGTCCGGGCAAATTTTCGGAAAGCTTTTATGTTGAAAACTAATGAAAATAAGAATTTTTGCCTTAAAAGTTGATTTTAGTTAACTTCGGTCAACATTTTTGGTATATGAGCCCGGATACATGCTTTGACGGTCCCGGTAGGTCCGTATCGAATTATGGGACCTGGGCGTATTCCCGGAATCGAATTTGGAGGTCCCTAGCTTGAGTTAGGAATTTTTGATGAAAATTAAAAGTTTGGAAATTATTTGTTTTTAAGAATTGATTGATATTTGGCATTGTTAGTATCTGGTCTGTATTTTGGTTCCGGAGCACGGTACATGTTCATTATGATATTTAAGACATGTCTGTGAAATTTGGTGAGAAACGGAGTTGATTTGACGTGTTTCAGACGTCTAGTTGAGAAAATAGAAATTTTAAAGTGTTCTTGAGAATTTGATTCGATTTGGTGCTAAATTCGAAGTTCTAGGTTTTATTTTGGCGATTTGATCACGCAATCAAGTTCGTATGATGTTTTTAGAGTTGTGTGCATGTTTGGTTTGGAGCCCCGAGGGCTCGGGTGAGTTTCGGATAGGCCACGGGATGTTTTGGACTTGGGAAAAATCTAGTTTCTGCAGATTCTGGTGTCTGTCATATCCTTCTTCGCGTTCGCGAAGGTCCTCTCGCGAACGCGAAGAGTAACCTAATGAGGCTGAGACTTCTTCTTCGCAAACGCGAAGGCCTGGTCGTGAACGCGAAGTGATGGGCGATTTACCCTTCGCGAACGCGCCTGGCTCAACGCGAACGCGAAGCATGTGGGGACCTGGGGGGGGGGGGGTCGTTTCTTCAACGTGAACACGAGCCATTCCTCGCGAACGCGAAGGCCGGAGGGGAGTGATCATCGCGAACACGAGCTGGGTCTCGCGAATGCGAAGGCTTGGCAGCCAGTACCCTTCGCGAACGCGACAGTGCTCTCGCGAACGCGATGAACACTGTCGCCCAGCACGTAACAGAATCCAAAACGGGATTTTTGCTAAAAAAAACTCATTTTTCTCAAACCCAAATGGTGAGGGGCAATTTTTGAAGAGTCATTCCTTCCCCAAATTGTTGGTAAGTGATTCTAAACCATTTTCTTTCAATTACCCATTACATTTCTTGAATTTTCAACCTAAAATCTAGAGCTTTCATGGTAGAATTATGGGTTATGGTAGAAACTAGGGATTTCAGGAATTTGGGGATTTAGACTTCAATTTGAGGTTGGATTCCAAAACTAATTACATATTCGGACTCGGGGGTGAATGGGTAAAAAAATTTTGGTCCGAACCTCGGGTTTTGACCAAGCGGGCCCGGGGTCGATATTTTGACTTTTTGGAGGAAAAAATTGGGAAATTTAATTTATGCAATATAATTGATTCCTTTAGCAATATTTGATATTATTGAGTCATTTTTTAATAAATACGAGTGGTTTGGAGGTGAATTCCAAAGGAAAAGCTGTGATTGAGAATTAAGTGGCCTTCGGAGCGAGGTAAGTGTTGTGTCTAACTCAGCCTTGAGAGAATTAGGAATCTTAGATTATTTGCTAAGTGAAATTCATGTAAGCGGCGTATATGTGAGGTGACGAGTACCTATGCACCGCCGATTTACCTGTTTTTCCATGTTTCTCTATTTTTCTGATATTGTCTCATTCCTATGCCAAATTGCTATGTGTTATACTAGTGTTGTTCAAATTATCGTTCTTATCATGTTTACGGATTTTTCTAGTGATAATTGAGTTTTTATTTCAAAGTTGAGATTGATGTTATGGAACCAAATGTTGAAGTAAGGTTTGTACTTGTTATTCTATCTCCCTGTTTTATTTATGCATTGCATTATGGTAAGGGAGAGTGTTAATGCACGAAGGGTAATGCCGTGCCATATTGTGAGTGTTAATGCACGAAGGGTGATGACGTGCCATATTGTGAGTGTTAATGCACGAAGGGTAATGTCGTGCCATGATATGAGAGTAAAAGCACGAAGGGTGATGACGTGCCATATTGTGAGTGTTAATGCACGAAGGGTGATGCCATGCCATGATATGAGAGTAAAAGCATGAAGGGTGATGCCGTACCATTTCGATTAATTTTATGGTGAGATTGAGAGTAAAAGCATGAAGGGTGATGTCGTGCATTTTTCCTTACTGTATTCACTATTCCTATTGATTCATTGTATATTGACTGCTCTGGTGATCGTTCTTTTGTAGTTCTTTATCTTGTATTCCCCTCAGTATGTTTCCCCTCCCGACTTTTCCTGTTTAGTTCTTCATTCCTGTTATTTGCGTATACACTGTTAAATTGTATAGGTTGATTTGTAGGTGCCTTGCGTTAGCCTCGTCACTACTTCGTCGAGATTAGGCTCGACACTTACCAGTACATGGGGTCGGTTGTACTGATGCTGCACTCTACACTTTCTGTGCAGATTTTGATACCGGCTCAAGTTGATCGAGATTTGCTACTGGTCCGCTGTCCGGAGACTCAAGGTAGATCTGTCGACGTTCACCGACCTTGAAGTCCCCGTCTATCTTTTATGTCCTACTATTTTCTTTCATTCAGACAGTTGTATTTCTTCAGACTATTACTTGTAGTAAATTCTATAATGCTCGTGAATTGTGACTCCAGATCCGGGTGGTAGTAATTAATACAATTTTACGATATTCCGCACTTATTATATTTCATCTTAGTTAGTTATTGTTGTTTACTGAATGGAAATAAGGAATTGGTTTAACGATTTTCTAGCATTGGCTTGCCTAGCAAGTGAAATGTTAGGCGCCATCATGGTCCCATCGGTGGAAAATTTCGGGTCGTGACATTTAAACATCTTAAATTATTTTAAGACACGAATTAATTGTTATAATAATTGTTTCTCTCATATTCCTTGTCAAATATTAATTCTTGAATTTCTGCAATAATTGTTGCATGTTTATTTGATTTATGTGGCTTAATTGCTATTTGACATTTAGCATATTAAATATTAAATTGTCTATTTTCTCCCTGATTTCCATAATTAATTACTACTTGTCATTATTTATTTCATAAATAAATTATAATTATTGTATGACTTGATGCTTAATAGTTTCTCATTGAACGTGGCATTATTGAAGTATTTTATTTTTATTTTTAAGAGTTGTTAAAATATATTGGGGGATCGGGTTGCACACCGCAACGGAAATAAAACTAAATATATTGGGGGATCGGGTTGCACGCCGCAACAGATTTATTTAAAGTTTATATTGTTGGAGCGGGTTGCACGCCGCAACGGAATTTAATTGAAAGATTATATTGTTAGATCGGGTTGCACGCCGCAACGAATTTTATTCTAAGTTTATATTGTTGGAGCGGGTTGCACGCCGCAATGGAAATAAATTGAGGGATTATGAATGCTAAATTGACTTCAATTTTTGATATTATTTAACGGTATTACTACTATTCTTGTTCTTCTTCTTATTATTATTATTATTATTGTGTACAGGTTAATGTAAGCGACCTGCCTTAGCCTCGTCACTACTTCTTCGAGGTTTGGCTCGGTACTTACAGAGTACATGGGTAGGTTGTACTCATACTACACTCTACACTTCTTGTGCAGATTTCGGAGTTGGTCCCAACGGCGTACTATAGACTTGCTCGGATTTCAGCTACCCAGAGGAGACTTGAGGTATAACTGCACATCGTAAGCATTCTGAAGTCCCAGTCTACTTTATTTTAGCTGTGTGTTTTCTTTCAGACAACTTTATTTTATTTAGACCCTTATTTGTATTATTCTAGAAGCTCGTGCACTTGTGACTCCAGTTCTGGAATGCTATTTAGACATCGCGATTATTATGGATTATTCACTTTATTTTAGATTTTATTTTCGCATTTGTTTCTTTGTTAATAATTAATTTAAAATTTTGTTAAAATGGCAAATTATATTCTGACATTGGCTTGCCTAGCAAGTGAAATGTTCGGGGCTATCACGGTCCCGAAGGTGGAAATTTTGGGTCGTGACAGTTTGTGGCTAGATTCGAGTTGCTCGGAGGCCGATTCGCGAGGCAAGGCCTTATTGGAGTAGAGATTTGCACGGTTTGAGGTAAGTAACACTTTTAAATTTTGTTCTAAGGGTATGAATCCCTGAAATACGTGTTATATGGTTTGTGTTGAGGTGACGCACATGCTAGGTGACGGACGTGTGGGCGTGCACCGTAGTAATTGTGACTCGGTCGATTCCGTGGTACTATGTAGTCATCAAACCTTGTTGCTATTCATGTGATCCCTATGTGTTAGAGTAATTGAGCTGCAATCCATGTTAGAAATCATGTTTAGGATATATGCTTATCTTGTTGAGGCCCACTGGGGTCATTTTTGTTGTTGAATTGTGTGCTTAAATGGAAATTGTGTACTCAGTCATATTCACATTTTCATATCATATCTCAGTCTCTGTTACTATTTATTGTTGTATCATATATCACTGCTTGGGCTGTTTGGCATGAGATTTGTGAGCCCGAGAGACTGGAGATATTGATGACTAAGTTGGAGCCTGAGAGCCGTATTGTTAGAGAGGTTGTGGATCAGGCTACACGCCGCAGCAGGCCTTCTTGGCTTTATATATATTATTATTATATGGATCGGGATGCACGTCGTAACAGGCCTTATAGGCTTTATTATTATGGGATTGGGCTGCATGCTCCAGCAATCCAGATTGGTTTATATTAGCGCTTAGGCAGGATCCGCTCCTCCGGAGTCTAACATACCAGCAGTGAGCGCATGTATCGTATAGTGCCGAGTGACTGAGTGTGATGAGTGAGAGCTGAGACAGTCAGATTGAGTACTCTGAGAGTGGGAGTACGTGAGGTTATCATTGTGATGCATTACATGTGACATGCACATTTGACAAGTAGACATAGAGATGTAACATTCCTGATATCAGTTATACTTGGCATATTTTATCAGTGTTGAGCTAAAACTATTAAACTTGAAAGCATGTCTATATTTTTGTACCGTGTACGAATTGATTATGGGATTTCATTGAGTTATTACTGCCATTTTTCCTGCCATACTTGTACTGTTATAATCTGGATTTGGACTGTACCTTTCTGAGCTCATCACTGCTTTCCGCCCAAGTTTAGCCCTGTTACTTATTGAGTACATTGGGTCGGTTGTACTCATGCTACACTCTGCACTTCGTGTGCAGATTCAGGTATTTATGGACATGACGGGTGCTAGATTGGGGCATCAGTTGCTTGGAGACTATAGAGGTAGGTGCCTTGGCATCCGCAGACCTTGACTCTCCTTCTTTTCAGTTTATTAGTATTGTTCTATCTTTCTTGACAGTGTTTTAGCAGTCAGACTATGTTGTTATTCAGATGCTCATGTACTCAGTGACACCCCGATTTTGGGGTATTTTGTATTGAGTTGCGGTATTTTCTTATCAGTTATTATGAGAGTTTCACTAATAAGCTTATTTTATTGTGTTTTAAATTTAAAGATGCTTGGTTATTTGTGGATGTCGGCTTGCTTAGTACTATGATAGGCGCCATCACGACATGTTGAGTTTTGGGTCATGACACCTAGAATATCAAGAAAAATAAAGAAGACCTCTTTTCTTTGTCTTGATTTTGTTCGAAAGGACCCTCTTATTCTCTTGGCCTGGTCTGGTCATTACCCAGCCGAGCCTGTTTTTTCCAACGAATTTGTAAACTAAAATGCCTATTATAGCTGTAATATTTCATTTTAATTGAATAGTTAATATTCAAGAAACAAGCACTACTAGAAATCCGGGAAAACCCGTCCACAAAAACCAAGCAAAATCGGTCTGTAATGGCCAATAACCGTCCAAAATATGACCATTTACGTGTGGTCGGTATTTTGAAGGTTGGAAGAGCATACCGATCAAAGCCGATCGAAAATTACCAACCAACATTGGTCGGTATGCGCTACATGACAATCTGACAATTTAATTGACTTACCGACCAATAATGGTCGGAATGTTATTTTAATAATTTAGTTTTACCGACCAACGTTGGTCGGTATTTTAAATTTATTAATTTTTCTTACCAGCCAATTTTGGTCGGTATTGGAATATATTTTTTTTATAAATAATTAAAATTTATAAATACCGACCAACGTTGGTCGGTAATCTGGATAGGGCTGCCAACTTACCGACCAAAGTTGGTCGGTAATGTTGAATTTTTGGGAATTCAATGTGCATTAACCGACCAATATTGGTCGGTATTTTGTAATTTAAGTTATTTTTTTATTAGTTACCGACCAAGGTTGGTCGGTTTTTTGGGATTAATTTTGGTAGAAAATGACAGTTTTGGTAGCTACACCACCTGCCAAATAAAAACAGCATATCAATACCCCAAATTCACATCAAATAACCACCAATTCACCATATACAACCCCTAATTCACCACAAATCTAACTAAATACCCAACTAATACTTTAAAACTAACAAATTAAAGTTCAAATAAACATTACAATCCAAAACCAAGCAAAAACTAAGTAATTACAACAAGTTCAAAATTGTTCAATCTAATTCAAAACTAGTTCTATTGGTCTAGTTCGATGTATATCAAAGTATTGGTTAAGGAGCGTTTTCTACAATATCTTCACCATCTGATGAACTTTCATCTACAAGACGATATAGAGAACGGTCTTGTGGAGGACGGGAGGAACAATCACGGGGAGGATGGGAGGAATGATCACATGGAGGTCGAGCCTCTGGCGATGACTCACGAGACCGGGAAAATGAAAAAGCTCCAATAGAAAGGACAGTTCTGATATGAGCTTGCATACCAAGGAATTTAGCATTTCTAAGCCTTTCTCTTTCCTTGGCCGCTTCTAGCTCGGATGTAAGCTTTGTCACTGTCTCCTGCATAGCCGAGAGGCTCTCCCTATTAAGTTCCTCGCCCTATGAGAAAGTCCCTATTCCTTTCATTCCACACCTATAGATATGAAATTTTTTCTCAAGAAGCCTGTATACCTTCCCCCCCCCTTTTTGGACCGCCAACAGCCTCCAACCATATTATTTCAGTATCCTCGTCCGAAGGTTGGGTTGGCTTGCTTGATGCACCAGCTGGCTGACTATGAATGATTCCTCCACGTTACTTTGGTAGTGACCCTATATTATTTTAAATTAAATTAGTATTAAAATCTTACATATGCAGTCTATGCCCGGTCCTCGACCCATCTATCTCCATCCCCCTCTTTCTTCTTCTTTAAAATATGCATCTCCTTGAATAGCTCATCATGGCTCATTGGACGCCCATACTTCTTTTCCTGAAAATAAATTAATTTAGTTAATAAATAGAATTGAAATACTTAGAAAAGTAAAATAATTTAAGCAATTACCAATCTTCTTCTTATAGCACCCCAATGTGCAAGGAGCCTCCCTTCTCGGATGAGCAAGTTTTCTTTCCCTGTTCGCTCCTCTATAAGAAATCCTCGGTCTGCCATTACTTTAACTAATCATCCCATAAAATGTTGCAGACACCAGTCATGTCTCCTGTTCTTCTTTCTACCATTCGAGAAATGATCCGCTAATCTCTTGCGGGCTTTATGATAAAAATTTGCAGCCACTTCCTCGCTATAGCGGTCTTCCCATACACACTTGCTCTTTATTTCAAAAGTTAAATATTAGATGAAAACATTATAAATATAAATTATTAAACTTCTTAAAAGAACATTTATACCTTAAACTGATTGAAACTTTGCTCATTCAGCGAGTATGGAAAATCAGTCCAAGTCGCATAAGGGCCATCATAAATGGTGATTATCTTCGTAGTCTACTTACCCGGCCTGAACCTGCAATTTAACAATAAAAATACATGAATATATTAGTAAAAATATTATAAAATAATAAACGCAAAAATAACAAATAACTCGTACCCGTTACCCTCAGGGACTATGATGATCCATGTGGCTGTGATACTGATGGCTATGACCCGAGTGGCTGTGATATGGATGGTTGCGATTCATGTGGCAGCAATATGTAGGGATGCGAGCCACGTGGTTGTGATGCAGATGGCTGCGATCCACGTGGCTGTGAGGCAGCTGGACTGTATGTCGGACGTATAGTTCTATGGCCCTGTGATGGAAGACCCGGTGTCTGGATGAAGGTGTAGGCCTCGTGATGCTGTGGCAGCTCAGTATAGCCATGTGGTGGAGGATAAGACATAGGCATCTCTGAAGAGGGTGAAAATGAGGGAGTAGTATTATCCCTAGATTCTAACCTCCTCTTTCCCTTCCTAGCCTTTTCTCGACCCCGAGAACTAGTAGGGTCATTGTTACCTTGACCCTTGCCTGCCATATGCATAATATAATACATATTTAGATTAAAACATATAAAAAACTAGTTATAACACGAGAGTGCTTTAAAAAACTAACTTTTTAATTCTCGTCGACGTATTGTTCCTCGTCCGAGAATTCCTCGTCCTCACTTGTTTGAATTTCATCAGTTGATTCTTCATCCTCATTTTCTATAATTGTTACTTCATTTATATCAACTTCTTCCTGTAAGGCCCCGTTAAAATTTTCTAATGATTTAATATTTTAAAGTGCGACAATGGTATTTGAGAATAACGTATTCGAGTATCAAAGGAGACCTATGGGGTGGGACCGCATTATTTTGACATCAAAAGTGTTTCAACGACGTCGTTTCTTCGAGTATAAGTGGTATCACATTAAGCAAATGAGTTCCAAATTCAGTTTTAATTGAAACATTAGATCCGTATTGAAATTACGGAGTCTTTGCAATCGAGTTTCAATGTGAATATATTTAGGCTGTAATAAATTGATATTTTGTGTTTGAGATATATATATTTCACAATCCTGAAATAAATGTCAAACAAGATATATATTTTTTTTCCGGAAAAGAAGTAATACAACACGCGCGCGCACAAATATCCTAGTGTTAGGACTTGTGAATATTACAAATTAGGACTAAACATATCTGGCATAAATTATGAAGTCTCAACTTAATTAACTCTCTTAATCTTCTATTGGACTTAACGAAACCATTCAATTTTCATTCATTGCATTGAGACCCTTGTCTTAATTACAGGTTACAAAATCTTTTTAAAAATAAGCCTTGAATTTCACTGGATTATGAGAGAGCTTAAAAGGGTCTATAAATTCCTTTTCCCGTACTGTGTAATATATGCCGTATATAGCTTCTAACTGTTAGTTTAATTGATCAACTGGTGATGCCGATGCGTCACCAAATGATAAAGAATTCTATCTCTAATATCCCAATAAAAAGTAGTAGTGTTCCTAATCCAACAGATATTTGTCGGCAACGCTTCACCTAACCAGTCCAAAAGTTTTGCCAACAACTCCTAACAAGAAAGTAGAAATGGCCGAACAAGTTTCATCTTTAACTTATCTTCTTGTTTCTTTCCCGCTCCCCGCGACCTCCTAACCCCCCAATTACTTTTTCTTAGCTTAATCATTTGGTATTCGTGACTTACTAGTCAGATCAATCCGAATTGATTTATTTAATGAGAAAGTATTCAGTCAAGAATTTCTCCATTTTAAGGACTCTAACCCAACACTTCTATTAAATGTTGAAGAATCTTATCCACCCACCACGTCCCTAGGTGGCAATTGCTTCTTGTTACGTGAACGGTACTCATAAAACGAAAATTGTCTATTTCTAGATTTAGCATTGACTAGCTTTATCTAAAACAATATTCTACGCATAGAATATTGGTTGATTTCCTCTATATGAACTAGTGCATTAGATCAATCAGATCATAACCTTAGTATATCTTCTATATATATCTGCATGATCATACATCCAATAGGTCCTGATATTATGGCAATCCATGCAGTTAACTGTTGTTATTCTTCGAAATCGAAAATGGTCATAGGTAATAATGAAATAATGTAACTTTATACGTGCACCTTTGTGAATAATTAGCCCTCCGGCGCGACTTTTTGTAATTTAGGAATATATTACATAATTCCATGTAATGCTATTAGACCACAAAGATAAATGACTTAAGTTCATGACTTGGGATTGGGTTGTTCGTATTTCAGAGAGGGTAAGTATTGTATAGAAGGTAGTAAATCAAGTAATTCCTGATAAATTCTTTGAGTGAAAATGGTAAGATTCAAAATTTTAATGTTTTCAGATTAAAATTTTACTGAATTCTTGTTTTAGCTAAATATTTTGGCTAGCACTTAAATCTTTACATTTTGAAAATTTGAAGTTTCTTGTTCAAAGTTGGTTCCGGAAGATAGAAAGGAAAATGGGAGGATAGGACAAAAATAAACTTTTCACCCCAATGAATAATACTCCATCAATCTGTTTCACTTTATGTGAATCTATTTTCTTTTTGGTCCGTTTAAAAAAGAATGACCTCTTTCTAAATTTAGTAACAATTTAGCTTAAACTTACAATTATACCTTTAATGAAAAGCTTTTATAACCACACAAATACGATAGACCCCTTTTTTGACTTGTTCAGGACCACAAATTCCAAAAGTCTTCATTTTTTCTTAAACTCCGTGCCCAGTCAAACAGGTTCACATAAATTGAAACGGAGGGAGTATGAAATTTGAGCTTCATGCAAAGTCATTAGTATGCTCAATATCTTGATCATTTAAAAAAAACGAGTATTTAAAGTTGAAGTTTGAAAAAAATAAAGTATTGATCTCTTTTTTTTTCTTATTGGTTAACAAGAGATTCTATTAAGAAATAATAACCCTCTTTGTTAGCTGGCACAACATTTCAACCAATTTGAGCCAATATTTTATCTTTTTACCCGGTTTGGTTCACTTTGTGTATAATTTGAAATTTCTTTTGTATCCATTAGCCCAACAGTAAAGACTCGCTTCTAAGGTTTTTTTTTTCGTTTGTTCTTTCTTCTCCTCCTTCATTGTCGATGATTTTGCACCCCAAATTCTTGTTCTATTATTGTTCGATTCACTATGTTGGTTTGTATTTCATTTAAGTATCGAATCTCAGCTTAAAAATTGAATCCCGCTTGATGGGTGTCAAACTATGAAGTTGAAGTTTTGCTTCAGCAAGACTTGGAACTTCATTGAAGGAGCTTCAGAGCTCTAAGTTCAACTCAAATATGAAAAATCTTATTCTAAAGTAACTAGGTAAAGTTAAAAATTATTGAAAAAGCATGTAGTACTTGTATGGGAAAAGGGCCAAATATACCCCCTCTACTTTCATATATTGTCTATATTTAATATCTGTTATACTATCTGGCCAAATTTACTTCTACCGTTATACTATCTGGCCAAATTTACCCCTACAATCAACAAACTTTTAAAAATACCCCTTGATCTGTTAAGTAATCTAAAATCTCTCAATTTTTTTTTATTTAAATCACTTGTTGTTCTTCTTGGTCCACTATTTTTTAAATAATTTGCATTTACATCCTTTATGAATTAAAGAAAAAAATATTAAATAATACAAACGAATAAACAAATTATAGTAAATTAAAAAATCTAAATAAGGTAGATTTTCTAAATTCTAAAAGTATTTACAACATCCCAATTTTAATGAATTCGTTGCACCAAATGTATGGAGACATTGCGAGTATTAGTGATTGAAGTTGAAGTTCCTCGGAGACTTTACATTGTCTAATTCACTTTGCTTTAATTAAATGCCTACACATTGTGCACTCTTAAGTTAGTCGATCGAATTCTATACTAACCACGCAATGACAAAATATATTTGAATATACATGTACATACATAATGATCAGCTCCATATAATACACAATAAATAGACCCACTAAGTTTTATGGTGTGTATATGATTGAAAAATAAATAAAATTTTAAACCAATTTTATTTATTACAAGAAGATAAATGGGTGCATTGGTAATTAAAAAAAATATGAATAATTTGTATAGTCTAGTAACTTTAACATTCACATCAATAGTAATTTTTGAAAATAATGGAGCAAGAAGAACAACAAGTGATTTAAATAAAAATAATTTGAGAGATTTTGGATAACTTAACAAATTAAGGGGTATTTTTAAAAATTTGCTGATTGTAGGGATAAATTTGGCCCGATAGTATAACGGTAGGGCTAAATTTGGCCCGATAATATAACGGAGGTTAAATGTAGACAATATATGAAAGTAGAGGGATATATTTGGCCCTTTCCCCTACTTGAATCTAGAATGTGGGGTTGATTGGATTTGATTAATGTTGGTTTTGGGAATTATACCAGTTAAAATAGAAAGTTGACAGTTAAACTCAATTTTCATACACATTCATTATACATTTGTCCCGACCCAAAATCTATGTAGTAGTTTTGATAGCTAACCCAACCCGCTATGTAAGCCAAATAACAGTCAACACAACTCAAATGAGAATGATAAGAGTCAACAAGTAAAACAAATGAACTTCTATACAAAATCCCAAGGATTGATAGTACAAGTCATGAGCTACTAAGACTTAGATTTACAAAGCTGTTATGAAAATAGATACAATATTTTTTTAGAATGTACATAAACAAAATTACAATCTAAACTACCAAGGACAAGTGGTAGCTATATCCGGATAATAGGTACGTCTTCAACATCAGCCCTCATCATCTACAATAGCATTAGCTTCAAGATCTGTACGCAAGGTACAAAAATATAGTATGACTGCATCCAACCCCATGTACTCAATAATTAACAAACCTAACCTCAGGTTGAAAGCAGTAACGATCTCGGAAGATGGTTAGAGTCCAACACCAATGGCCAATAACAACACGTAATAATATAATGAGGATAGTAAAGGTAAATAACTCAAGAGATATTATGCTTAGCCTATTCACAGTTACAGGAAAGTAGACATATTTTTCAAGTATATCAGCCAAGGTCCAAATCTTACCACTGAAAATCAACTAAACATGAGTTTATCAAAAGAACCATATTTTCTTTCCAATATCCCAACATCAAATAAGAATTTTTCGTTTACCAGTTAGCATGAGAAAAATACGTCTCTATGCCTACATGTCAATATACATGTCAAGTCATCAAATGTCATATTATCGTCTAGCATGAGGAACATACATCTCTATGCGTACATGTCAAATTTACATGTCAAATCATCAAATATCATACTACTGTCTAGCATTAGAAAGTTACATCTTTATGTCTACATGTCAAATATACATGTTAAGTTAATGAATGCACAGTGAGATCATCAAGTACACTCACTATCAGCACACTCAAGGTGCATGGCTTAAATGCCCAACTTCATCACACACACAATCACTCAACACTTTACGGGTGCCTGATATCAATTCCCCTCACCAAAGCACGCGTATATATCACTATGCATGTGCCCAGTGCTGGCATGTCAGACTCCGGAGGGGAGGATTCTGCCTAAGCGCTAATCAAAACCCAATGTGACCTGTTGCGGCGTGCAATCCGATCAAAATAACAATCTGTTGCGGCGTGCAACCCGATCCAACATAACTCATAACACAACTCTATGGCCCACAAAGGTCATCAATCCGCTCAAGTCTCAATGGCTCACATCTCACAGAAATATAATCCAACTATACAACACGGAGTATCATAATGCGCCACAAATATAACTCATACTCGTGTCACGTACAAGGACACCAATAACATGTGATATAGCATATCAAAAGTGTAAAGATCCAGATATATAACATACAGATATAACTATCATGAATGAACAGTATGACTACAGCGAATGCAAATAGCTCAACATGAAAAACATAGCCTTATCAAGTCTCAAACAATTAAGCAGATAGCCTAGACATGATTTCTATCATGAATAATAACTCACGTAATCATGCAAATGGAGAAAATATGATATCAAAGAAGCATGACAGCAAAACAAGGGACATAATAGCCTAAGAACTACCAGGATCATAAACAACTCGGTGCACGCACACGCGCCCGTCACCTAGCACATGCGTCATCCCCAACCCATCTCAAATATCATAGTTCTCAAGGATATTTACCCTAAAATTCAGGTTTAGATGTGTTATTTATCTCGAACAAGCCAAATCGAATACCGATCAAGCCAAACAATACTCTAGAAACGCCATTCCGCGTGAATCAACCTTTGAAGGGCTCAAAACTAGCCAAAAGCAACTCAAAATTATCAAATAATACCTTAGGAAACAAACCAAAATGATAAAGGTCAAATCTTTAATCAAAAACTCAAAGTCAACCCGGGCCCGCACCTTAGAACCCGACAAAACTCACAAATTATGACAACCTATTTGAATATGAGTCCAACTATACTAATTTCACTCAAATCCGACTCTGAATTGACGTTCAAAACTCAATTATTCACTTTAGAAAAGATTAGACAAACCCCCCCAATTTCTCTTTTAGAATCATCAATCAAATACCAAAATCAAAGATGGAATCATGGAATATAATAAAAATCGAGTAAAAAATACTTAACCCAATCCATGTTGTGAAAATCCCCTCCAAAATCGCCCAAATCGGAGCTCCCCAACTCGCAATGTGATAAAATGAGCTCAACGTCCAAAATATAGTACTTTAAATCACTGCTCCAGCAATACCCATCGCTATCGCGGGAATACCTTTGCGATCGTGAAGAACAAACGCCACTGCCACAAAAATACACTACGCGTTCGACACATCCCACGTGAACTCGATGCCCACAGACGCCAACACTACGTGAACACGACCCATGACACGCGAACATGATGAACGATTCTCCAGCTCCCAGCTTACTAGCACGAACGCGATCTCACAATGCGAACACGAAGTTCAAGTCCCACAGTCTTTGTGAATGCAAATCAACACACGCAAACGTGAAGAGATGAAACAGTCTAGCCCAAAATTCCTCTACGTGATCGCGAGCCTAGATCCACGATCGCGATGCTCTGAATAAACACCAGCAATCAACAACACAAAATCCATCCGAAATGATCTAAAACCATCCCGAAACTCACTCGAGCCCCCCGGGACCCTATCCAAACATACCAACAAGTCCCAAAACAT
This sequence comes from Nicotiana tabacum, assembly GCF_000715075.1. Taxonomy (NCBI): domain Eukaryota; kingdom Viridiplantae; phylum Streptophyta; class Magnoliopsida; order Solanales; family Solanaceae; genus Nicotiana; species Nicotiana tabacum. The sequence continues at coordinate 53,021,899 of NC_134102.1, forward strand.
ATCACAGACCTAATCGAGACCTCAAATTACTCATAATAATATCAAAACCATGAATCATACCTCAAATCAAGGTTAATGAACTATTCCAAACTTCCAAATTCCAAACTTATGACAAACACATCTAAACAACTAAGAATAACCTCAAATTTTAAACACATGTTCCAAATGACATAACGAACCTACAATCCGAACTCGATAACATCGAAGTCAACTCTCGGTCAAAGCTATGAACTTTCCAAACCATCAAATTGCCAACTTTCGCCAAATAGTGCCAAAACCTCCAAGAAATATCCAAATGCAATTCCGGGCATACGCCCAAGTCCAAAATCACCATCCAGACCTAACAGAACCTTCAAATATCCGATCCGAGGTCAAATATACAAAAGTCAAACTTGGTCAACTCTTCCAACTTAAAGCTTCCTATTTAAGAATTATTCTTCCAAATCAATTTTAAACAACTCGAAGACCAAAACCGACCATACACGTAAGTCGTAATACACCATATGAAGCTACTCATGACCTCAAACTACCAAACTGAATACAAATGCTCAAAATGACCGGTCGGGTCGTTACATTCTCCCCCACATAAACATATGTTCGTCCTCGATTGTGCCAAGAGTCGTTCCAAAGCCATCAAATCACTTTATAAACTTACCATGCACATACCCATTGGTGATCCCACGTTACTACAATCCATATAAGTTCGACAACAAAACCTAACTGAAAATCCTCACTTCAACCTTAGTCCATAAACCTTAGAACCCAAATTCCCAACATCAGGAACTTATTATAAGACCTGATTCTCGCATCTATACACTGTATAAGTCTGAACAAGATGTATCAAGCCATCACCATAACCTATCATATAATCACATGATATACCACATAACTCGGATACTCATAGCAATAATTTCTGACCAGAATAGCTGCTCAATAACAAATCCGGCCTCGGTAACAACCTCATCTCAACTAAAACCTTATTTTGAACCTTCGTACACTGCCAATGATGAAAGAAACATGCAAATACTCATAACCACTCATCAAATCAACAAATCGTGGGGCTTCCTCGCCCGATAAGAACCATTGCCAGATTATAAGCTGACTTCTGATATTATTCTTCCAAACGTACCTTATCAAAATCCGATAATACTAATTTCACGTCCAAAACCTCATCGCATCCAGTACGATCTGCTCACTCGACATGCCATACTCATACTACCTAGAGCCACATACCATGCAATCCGTTCACAAAACAAGCAACAACTCGAATATTCCTAATAATGGAAAGAGAATCAAATGAGAGAACCGTTCTGCAATCTCAACTGATATCACCACAAAGCGCAATGCCACGAACCTATCTCACAAGGAGAACGAAACACACAAAATAAGCACAAAGGATCATATCCTAATATAACTCCGTCGCGATGTGTGACCCAATCCAAACATCGTCCCACATGGAATACCTTGAGCTATGATGCTCATAATTAACAACCATATATCAACAACAAATACGCAAAGTGCATGATCATAACCATTAAGGGACGGATGGCACAATATTCCACAAACAGGAAGACCATAAGCAAAGTGCAACCAACCATTCAACATCCCAAGAGCCATCTTGCTCGAATTATGCCACAAGGCCCAAACAGAACCGCATCATGTGTGTAAATAGTCAATAGTCTCACAACCCTTTGTAGCATAGAAAAGCAATACATGGAACATAACAGACACGAATAAGATAAACTCTAACCGATGACACATCCTTCAACAATAGTTATGCTGAATAAACAAATCCGACACGACGTAGAATACACCTTCTCGTTAGGCCTACCAGTGGCCTCCAAATCAATCTCGATCCTCCCGAAGTGAGTAGATAACCTTCCCAAAGATCCACTGAAACCTATCCATAGCACATACCATCAGCTCTCTAACTCTGGTCATATCTTCATAGTGCACATCCAAGGAAAAGTCCACCACTGAGAATCTCAGACTTCAAATCACAAGAATACAAAAATCTCCATATTTAATCCCGACTCGGCCACCCAAATAACTGACACATCTCTCATGCACAATCACCTCACAAGGAATACTTCCTTAATTCTTCCGTACCATATAGCAAAATTCGAATGTCAGCAGTCGACCAACCAGGCAATTACCGTAACACCAGTCAAGCATACGCAAGTCAAAGCTTAATGCGCACCCTTATCAGGTGATACCTGATAATGCCAACATTCTTCTAAACATCTGAAACTGTCCATATTGTCTAGAACTCATGACTTTTCCTTCGAAACTGAAACACAAACTTGTACATGCAAATCTCAATCCCACACGACGCACCGCGACTATCATGCCATCATATGAAAATAAGAGAACCCCATTATCAATTTTGATTCACAAGTAGGAGAGACACCCTATCAACCACAAACCTTCTACTTGACCCCCATCCGTGAGAAAATCACAACACACAACATACTCCTCTTACATGACAAAAACATACGTCCCAAGTCGTGGTAGAAATCATCGAGAACTCTTCGACACCCATTAGCACAAGACCAAGCCATCAGAACTTAATTTCTCTAACTCAATTAAGTCACGCAGGTCGCCAAACCCAATAGTATTGCCACTAAACACCGGTAAAGCCTCACCACATCAAAAGAACTAAAAGAACCTATCATATCCATTACCATGATGATTCGTCATACTACCAAGCTGTCCTATTTCTTTGAAGTTTCCTCCACTTGTCTTCAAATTTAACACTTCTTGTTTACTGGTACACTACGATCCTTAACCCAAAGCTCACCACAAGAGATCCTAGCATGAAACCACGTCGCGTTACAACCCATAAGCCGTAGTATTCCCTCTTAAGCACCCAAAGTACCGCATCCAAGATACTCACTCTGAAGAGGACTTATGTAAATTTAAAGCTGTATCCTTAACCTCTCTGATACTGAAATGCAAAATCCATAGTGATACAGAAATACCGCGAGTCCCGACACCATCCAATGCAAATCTCAAATCTTAGCCTTTTACAAATCAAGAAATCCCTCAAATGCCACATAAGAATCTTGAACCCATTAGAACCTTCTCAAAAGTCATCCACTCTGTTAATCTCAATTGTACCGCTCAACTGAACCGAACAACCTGTGCTCCATTAGCACACCAACACCCAAAGAAGTAACCCCACCTTAATGCAACTGAGTGACTTCCTTTTCTTAGCAAATTACATCCATCATGAATAACAAACCCAAATCACTCCCAAATTCCCATATATCCATAAAGTGTAATACATCATGCATCAAAAAATTTCCTTGCTCAAGTCATCCTCAAAACCAACCTCTTCAAGTCATAACTGATCCACAAACATGCCTCAGGTCGAAACTATTGTAGCACATAACCATGCAACCTGATTATCGATAGCAGACTCCCCCACTTGGTTCAAGCCATAGAACACAACATCCGATAACCCACAATACCCTTACTCCATAACTGCCATAACCCTGCACTGCAATTCAACTAAATCCTTCATACGCTCATGTAGCCCTATCCATAAAATACTTCAAATCTTCTGTTAACCACATATCCATCCTCTTGACAATCGTGCACACTTCTTCAAGTGATCTAAACTCAATTTGCAACACATGTAACCCACCGGTAGAAAGAAGCTCTCCACATAATCATCATAAGAATCACACATCCATAAACTAACCCACAGATGATAACCCACCTACCCAGCCTTAAACTGGCATCTCTCTACGCCCTATCATGGGCACATCCACTATGCAATCGCTAAACCTTCTCGAGTCTAAACTCGTCAACAAGACATAAGAGTATACGTCATTCCACAATCAACATGAAATATCCCTAACATACTTATAACTCAAGACCGTGCAACACATCAAAACAGAGATCGAGCATTCATAGTTGTTTCACATCCCAATCAAAATTCTTCTCATCACATCCAAACCATCTAAGCTCATCCCGCAGTCACAGAATATCCATCATATAGCTATCCAAACACACACTGAGCCATCAGTCCCACTCATAGGGACACTACCAGACATATAAGTCCAAATGCATATACTCATACAACTAAAACCACTAAGCCCAAGCTGCAGTCTAAACCTAGCCTCAAGGCCTCCAGGCTGGCCTAACACCACAACACAAAGACACATCTCGCACCTAATCCATGATATCACTGGCCATCACTGCACAATCGATACCGAGTGCTCAACATCACGTACGAGTGAGTGGGAGGAATTCAAACAGATACGCTTCAAGCTAAATCAATGACGCACGATAAGGAAAGAAAGATGAGAAGTTTTCCTACATGCCTTGTAGCCTCTCGAAGATAGTTATGGACGTCATCATACCTATCCGCAAGACTCTACTAGACACTTGCTCATGACTCGTAGAACTTATGAACCTAGAGCTCAGATACCAACTTGTCAAGACCCAAAATCTATTTAGTCGTGATGACACCTAACCCAACCCGCTAGGTGAACCAGATAATAGTTAACACAACTCAAATGAGAATGGTAAGAGTCAATGAGTAAAAAAACTCAACTTCTATACAAAATCCCAGGATTGGTAGTACAAGTCATGAGCCACTAAGACTTAGATTTACAAAGCTGGTATGAAAATAGATACAACATCTATTTGGAATGTACATAAACAAAATTACAATCTAAACTACCAAGGACGAGTGGTAGCTATATCCGGACAATAGGTACATCTTCAATGCCAGCTCCCATCCTCCACAACAGCATCAACTCCAAGATAAGCATGCAAGGTGCAGAAGATTAGTATGAGTACAACCGACCCTATGTACTCAGTAAGTAACAAACATAACCTTAGGTTGAAAGCAGTGATGATCTCGGAAGATGGTCAGAGTCCAACACCAATGGCCAATAACAACTCGTAATAAAATAATGCGGACAGTAGAGGTAAATAACTCAAGAGATATTATGCTCAAGTCATTCACAGTTAAAGGAAAGTAGACATGCTTTTCAAATATGTCAGTCAAGGTCCAAATCTTATCACTGAAAATCAACTAAACATGAGTTTATCAAAAGAACCGTATTTTTTTTTAATTTCCCAAAATCAAATAAGAATTTTTTGTTTACCAGTTAGCATGAGGAAAATACGTCGCTATGCCTACATGTCAATATACATGTCAAGTCATCAAATGTCATATTATCGTCTAGCATGAGGAACATACATCTCTATGCGTACATGTCAAATTTACATGTCAAATCATCAAATATCATACTACTGTCTAGCATTAGAAAGTTACATCTTTATGTCTACATGTCAAATATACATGTTAAGTTAATGAATGCACAGTGAGATCATCAAGTACACTCACTCTCAACACACTCAAGGTGCATGGCTTAAATGCCCAACTTCATCACACACACAATCACTCAACACTGTATGGGTGCTTGGCATCAATGCCTCTCATCAAAGCACGCGTATATATCATTATTCCTGTACCCACTACTGGCATGTCAGAATCTGGAGGGACGGATCGTGTCTAAGCGCTAATCAAAAGCCAATATGGCCTATTGCGGCGTGCAACCCGATCCAAATTATAATCTATTACGGCGTGCAACCCAATCCAAATAACAATCCATTACGGCATGCAATCCGATACAACATAATCACAACATGACTCTATGTCCCACATCAGTCATCAAGTCGCTCAAGTCTCAATGGCTCACATCTCACAAACATATAATCCAATTATACAACACAGATTATCACAATGTGACACAAATATACCTCAAACTCGTGTCACGTACAAGGACACCAATAGCACGTGAGACAACATATCAAAAGTGTAAAGAGAGAGAGATATAACCTGCGGATATAACTATCATGATTGAACAATATGACTATGGCTAAGGCAAATAGCTCAACCTGCAAAAATAACCTTATCAGGTCTCAAACAATTAAGCAGATAGCCTAGACATGATTTCTATCATGAATAATAACTCACGTAGTCATCCAAATGGAGAAAATACGATATCAAAGAAGCATGATAGAAAACAAGGCACATAATAGCCTAAGAACTACCCGGATCATAAACAACTCGGTTCATGCACACGCGCCCATCACCTAGCACGTGCGTCACCCCCAACCCATCTTAAATATCATAGTTCTCTAGGATATTTACCCTCAAATCCAAGTTTAGATGTGTTACTCACCTCAAAAAAGCCAAATCGAATACCGAGAAAGCCAAACAATACTTTAGAAATGCCATCCGGCGTGAATCAACCTCCAAACGTCTCAAAACTAGCAAAAAGCAACCCAGAAACATCAAATTATGCCTTAGGAAACAAACCCAAGCGATAAAGGTCGAATCTTTAATCAAAAACTCAAAGTAAACCAAAACGTCAACCAGGGACCGCACCTCAGAACCCAACAAAACTTACAAATTCCGACAATCCATTCGAATACGAGTCCAACCATACTAATTTCACTTAAATCCGAGTCCGAATCGATGTTTAAAACTAAATTATCCACTTTAGAAAACTTTAGACAAAACCCCCTTATTTCTCTTTTAGAATCATCAATCAAATGCCAAAATCGAAGACTGAATCATGAAATATAATAAAAAACGAGTAAAAAATACTTACCCAAATCCATGTGGTGAAAATCCCCTCCAAAATCGTCCAAATCAGAGCTCCCCAACTCACGATGTGATAAAATGAGCTTAAGGTCCGAAATAGAGTTCTTTATATCACTGCTCCAGTAATACCCATCACGATTGCGAGAATCCCTTCGTGATCGCGAAGATCAAACGTCACTGCCACAAACATGCCCTACGCGTTTATGACTCATCCTATGCGAACGCGGTGGCTACATGTGCCAACACTATGCGAACGCGACCCATGACACGCGAACGCGAAGAAGGGTTCTCCAGCTCCCAGCTTACCAGCGCATACGCGATATCACAATGCGAACGCGAAGCTCAAGTCCTAAAGTCTTCGCGAACGCGAATCAACTCACGCTAACGCAAAGAAATGAAACAGACCTGCCCGAAATTCCTTAACGCGATCGCGAGCCTAGCTTCGTGATCACGATGCTCTACGAAAACACCAGCAATCAACAACATAAAATCCATATGAAATGTACCGAAATCACCCTGAAACTCACCTGAGCCCCTCGGGACCCCGTCCGAACATACCAACAAGTCCCAAAATATAACACGAATCTATTAGAGGCCTCAGATTACACATAACAACATCAAAACCACGGATCGTACTTCAAATAAAGCTTAATAAACTATTTCAAACTTTCAAATTTCAAACTTACGCCGAACACGTCTAAACTACTCGGAATCACCTCAAATTTTGCACATAAGTTCCACATGACATAACGAACTTACTCCAACTCCCGGAACAACAATTCGACCTGATAACATTGAAGTCAACTCCTAGTCAAACCTATGAACTTTTCTAACCTTCAAATTGCCAACTTTTGCCAAATAGTGCCAAAACCTCCTACAAACATCCAAATAAAAATTCGGGCATACGCCCAAGTCCAAAATTGCCATCCGGACCTAAATAACTATCAAAACTCCGATCCGAGATTAAATACACTAAAGTCAAACTTGGTCAACTCTTCCAATTTAAAGCTTCTTGTTTAAGAATCATTCTTCCAAATCAATTTCGAACTACTAGAAGACCAAAACTAACCATACACGCAAGTTATAATACACCATATGAAGCTACTCATGACCTCAAACCACCAATCTGAATGCAAATGTTCAAAATGACCAGTTGGGTCGTTACAACATCATTACACGATATTAAACAATATTATACAAAATTATAATAAGTTTATAATATTGTACACTTGGTCTGTAAATAATGTTATACAACATTGCTCTTTCTGTTCACAATTTTTGTTTGACTTTGTCACGACCCAAAATCTCACCAAGTCCTGAGGGCACCTAACCTAACCCGTTAGGTAAGCCAAACAATATACATTACAACTATAATCAGAAATCATTGATGTTATAAGTAAAACTACAAAAGAACTCAATACAACTACCCCAAGGACTGGTGATATAAGTCATGAGCCACTAAGAATAGATTTACAAAGCAGTTATGAAGAATATTTACAACATCTGTTTGAAATTTACATAAATAGAAATGAAATCCTAAACTACCATGAATAAAAGGTAGCATGAATCAGGTACACTGGTACGTCTCCAATGAAAGGATTCGTCTTCCATAGCTACTCAGCTCCATAATCTGTATGCAAGGTGCATAAGTGTAGTATGAGTACAACCGACCCCATGTACTCAGTAAGTGTCTTGACTAACCTCAGAAAATTAGTGACGAGGTTTATACTTCAAAAGATACTCACATTGCATAACCTGTCCAGCTCAATAACATGTATAATACATAGAAAATATTCCAGAAAGACAATTACGCAATAAAGAATATCAACAGTAAGGGTGCACAACTGGGATAGGGTAATAAAAAACTCTGCCAATTAGACATGTTCAACAAATATAACTTGCACCAACCCCGCTCAAACGAGGTATCCACCATACAATATATGTGCTCAATATTCATACATGACTGTAAACTTGCGCCCAACATGATCCGATTCCATATCAATTTCCAAATAACACGTTCAAGGGGACCTTTCAAGAATAAAATATATCAATGCATGATGACAACTTCCTTATCACGTCAATCCTATACATTACCAACAACTCAACAAATACGAGAATATTAACTCCACATAAGTAATTCTATCTTGATAACCAAATCATCAAATAATAACAGAGGCATGAATTATCATGTTAGATGCACGCAAGTGTAAAAATGCAAGACAAACATAAAGAATTCACATACACATTCAATAATGTCACCCTCGTGCCACCACATAAATGTCACCAATAAAATCATCCCCAAACCATCACATATCACCATCAACAATACCACCCTTATTTTGCCGCATGCGCAATATCAATAAAAGCCACCCTTATTTCGTCACAACCGTATTTCACCACCCTTATTTCGCCACATGGGAAAGTCCGAAACACACCACCCTATCACACCCCAACCTTGGGAGGCGACCAACACATGATGCCTGAACGCCCGTATGAACCAACGTCTATACTTAGACCCTTTATCATGGAATCTGAGCTAGAAAGGCTTCCAAGTGTAGTACCAAAATTTAAAATGCACACGACTGACTATAAAAGGAGCATTAACATTTCATACAACTTTACAACTGCTGCTAACAAAGTTATAACCAACCCTTACATACATCCGAACACTGGTCTGCAAGCCTCTAAGAGTGCCGAGAAAATATACGTATATGTACAACTTGGTCGGAATAGGTCCCCACCATACCCAAATTAACTACAATATACACTTTAGCACCTATTGACTTCATAAAAACTACTCCGGAGAAGTGGAGTTTAACGACCAACAGTTGAAACGAACACCCTACTGGCGTAGGATGTCACCAAGTCTATTTGGACTTGCGGGCATGAACACACTGCCCAAAGAAAGAGGCGTCAGTACAAAAGATGTACTGAGTATGTAAGATGTATAATGTATGTAAACTAAAGGCATAACATAAGAGATAGAAATATACAGGTTTAACCGGAATACCGAAGACAAGCCACTAGGGGCGTGCACTGCTATAACCATGAATTATGAATGTATGCATGTTTTGTAAACAAAATCAAGCCACCCATTGGGGACATGCATTAATTATAATATAGTACCATTCATCCGCTCTTTGGCGCACATCATATTATATTGCATCATATCGTACCTGGCCTTAGGAGAACTCGGTTGTACCCGATCTCAACAGAACTAGGCGTACCCGGCCTCAAAAGGACTCGGTAATATTTCACATCACTCCATACCCGGCTTCGTAGAGGACTCGGTCATATTCGGCCCTGTCCGAACATACCAACAAGTCCCAAGACATAACATGGACCTACTCGAAGCCTCAAACCACACAAAATAACATCATAACCATAAATCGCATCTCAATTCAACCTTAATGAAATAATCAAACTTTCAACTTTCAAAACTCGTGTCGAACCATGCTAACCATCTCACAATAATCCCAAATTTTTTACACAAGTTCCAAATACATAAAATGCCTATTCCAACTTCCAAAATAATAGTCTGAACCCGGTAGGCGCAAAGTCAACTCATGGTAAAACTTATTAAATTTCTAAACCTTAAAATTGCCAACTTTCGACATAAATAGCTAAATCATCCTAGGAACCTCCAAACACGAATCCAGACATATGCCTAAGTTCAAAATCACTATACACCCCTATTAGAACCCTCAAACCACGAATCCAAGGTCGTTTACTCACAAGTCAAATCTTGATCAATTCTACCAGCTTAAAACTTCTAAATTGAGAGTTACTCTTCTGAATCTATCCCGAACTTCTTGAAAATTAAAACCAACCATGTATGCAAGTCATAATACATCATATGAAGCTATTCAAGACCTCAAGCCACTGAACAAAATGACAATGCTCAAAATGACCAGTCGGCTCGTTACATTCTCCCCCACTTAAACATACGTTCGTCCTCGAACGTGTCAATAGTCATTCCAAAGCCATCAAATCACTGTATAAACTCATCATACACATACCCACAAGTAATCCCACATCGCTTAAATCCATATATAAGCCCGTCAACACAACCTAACTGAGGATTCTTTCTTTAACCTTAGTCCATAAATCTTAGAACCCAATCTCCAACATCTGAAATTTCTTTTTAAGACCCGATTCTCAGATCTTTACGCTGTATAAGTCTAAACAAGCTGCATCAAGCCGTAACCATATTCCAGGATATAATCACATGATGTACCACATAACTCATGAACTCGTAGTAATATCTTCAGACTGTGATAGCTGCTCATTACCAAATCCGGTACCAACAACACACCCCATATCATTAAAAACCTTTTTCCAAACTTCGCAACATAGCTAATGATGAAAGAAACACATAGAAACTCATAACCACTTTCTAGGTCAACAAGTCGTGAAGCTCTCTCGACCAACAAGAACCACTGACAAATTTCGAGCTGATTGATGACATTTTTCTTCCAAACATACCTCATCCCAATCTGATTGCGTGATTTTCAGGTCCAATAACCTCATCTCACACAGTACAAGCTGCTCGACCGACCTACCACACTCAATGCCATCTAGAGCCACATATGATGCAATCCACACCCAACAACAACAACTTGAATATAGCTAATGATGGAAAGGAAACTAAATGAGAGAACTATCCTACAAGTTCAACAGGTACAACAGCAACTACACCATGCTACAAGTCCATTATACAAGGGAGAAGCAAAATACATGAAATAACCACGAAGAATCTCACCTTAATATAACCCTGCTGCAGCACGCCGCCCGATGCAAACTTGTCGGTCCACATAGAACACCCATCGAGCCATAATGCTCACAATCAACACCCACATGTGCATCAACAGCAAGCACGCAATGTGCATGACCATAACCATGAAGAAATGGATAACACCATATACCACATGTGAGAAAACCACAACCATGATGCAATAAACAATTCAACACCCCAAGAACTATATCGCTTGAATCTGGCCACAAGGCCCATACAGAACCAAATCATGCGTGTAAATAGTCACAGTCTCACAATCCATCATAGCATAAGAGAGTAACACGTGAGACATATCAGGAGATGAATAAGATCGACTCTAGCCAATGGCACATCCTAGCAATTGATGTGCTGAGTAAACAAACCTAATATGATATAGATTATGCATTCTCATTATGCCTACCAATAGGCCCCAAACAAAATTTCAAAAATCCCAAAATGGGTAAATAGCCTTCCAAAAGTCCACAGTAGCCCATTTGTAACACATACCATCAATTGTCTAACCCTTAACATATCTTTATAGTCTGCAACCAAGGAATATTCTACCTTTGAGAACATCTAGTATCTAAACCTCAAGAATACAGGAATCTACACATCTGATCTTTAACTCTCACCCTCAAATAACTGACACATCACTCATACACAAGCACCTCATAAGGAATACTCCCATAAATCTACCATGCCATGCAGCAAAACCTAAACAACAATAGTCAACAACCATGTGATTACCGTAATACTAGTCAAGCATTTTCAAATCAGTACACAATGCGCCTTTTACAACACACACTCTTCTCAGGCGACACGAAATAGAGCTAACATCCCTAAATATCTGAAATCTCACTCTCTGTCCACAATTCATGACCATTTTTTTGATACTGAACTACAACCTTGTCCATGCAAATCTCAATCCCACACGTCTCACCGCATCTATCATGCTAAATTGTGAAAATACAAAAATATAATAATTAACTATAGTTAACGCAATACAGGAGAACATCACAACATGCAACATACCTTCTATACTCGTAGAAGACATCAACCTCAAACCGTGGTCAAAGCCATTGCAAAGTCTTTGGAACCCATTTGCACATAATCCAATCATCAGAACTAATTTCCCTCTAATTCAATCAAGTAAAATAGACTACCAAACCCAAAAGTATTGCCGCAAAATATCAATAGAGCTCTATCATACAAAAAACACCGATCATTACTACTACTTTACTAATCCAAACTCCCGCTAAGCTGAACTAACTTCTTCAAATTCCTCTTGACTTTCTCTCATGGTAAAACTTCTCATTCCCAGTGTTCTATGGATCTTAATAAGAACTCACCCCAAGTGTTACACCCCATGTTTCGTACGTAAAAGTACGTTGTAAGTCAATTGATGTAAGTTTGGAAATGAGATCATCTTTGAAAGTACATAAAGTAAGTTAATCATGTTACCTTAGAGGTTAAAATATTTAAGATCATTAAATTCAAGTATCAATAGGGTTGGAAGGTTTAGAAGCAAAACAAATCAAAAAAAATAAGTTTCGTCGAAAGTCGGCAAGTTGGGAATGTTATAACCCGATCTTTGCGATGAGACTAGGGTGATTAACATGATAAGAAGGTGATTTTATGAGGTATTTTATTTTTATTATAGTCATATGTTAAGTTTTGAAGTCAAGCGAGTTGTGAAACAAAAGTCCATGAAAGTCGTCACAAGTTACGTTCATAAATTGTACTGAACTTTGGGTCTAATGTGACTGAGCTTTTCTCTCAATGTACTTATAATTATGGGTTGTTCCACACACCAAATTAAATATATACGAGTCTAGTTTCCAACTCATTAAACTGTTAATTGATAAGACATCGGAGTAGAGAGATATTTACGTTTTTGCGAGACTACAGAAGCAGCTCCCTTTGGGAACCACAAGGTCGGTTGAGAATAATCTTGCTATATAAAGTTGTGGCCTTCGTTTCCAAGCCTTATTTTGACCAACATCAGAACTAAAACTCTCTCTAGACCTCCTAAACATATCCTTAGGGTTTGGAAGCCAAATCAAAGGTGGGGAAGGTGCAACAAGTGGAGTCAAGCCTTAGGAACCAGAACTAGTCATTAGTTTGCCGCTATCTCTATTCGTGACTGATTGAGGAAGACATAGCAATGAATTAAGCTCTATAAATTAGGTATTTGTGTGCTATAAGGTGTTTTCTTCACCCCTCTACTTGCGTTGAGTTGTTTTTAGGCCATAGCAAGCCTAGATGTTGAAGGAAAACATGTTAAACATGAAGTTGGAAGTATATTTGAGGTGTTAAGCGTATGAGATTGTTTTGGAAGGTTTTGGGTAGTTACGGATTTACAATCGAGTTACGGCTAGTCGTCTAATCATACATTTACCATCGCGCTATGGTCGATCGGGCAGTTACCACTAATCAGTTGGGTAATCATGTTATGATATGGATAATAGTTCCAAAGAGAGGCATTAAATGTATAAGTATAATTAGTATGCATATCATGGCCCTCAGTGGCACTTCAAAGGTTCAGGTTGATTCTTATATCTCACTCATTGATGTTGACTTATTATTATGTTTCAATTCTGCTTTACATACTCGGTACATTATTTATACAGATGTCCTTTTTGTTGTGGACACTGCATTCATGCCTACATGTGTAGGTAATCAGTTTGACGAGCCCTCATAGTAGACGAGGTTAGCATTCAACGAAGGATCGGTAAGACTCCACTTCATTTGGAGTGCAGCCGAATCTATAAGTCATCATGTCAGAATTTTGCAATAGACTTATGGGTAGGGTGGGGCCCTGTCCCGACCATGCTTCAATGTCAAATACTCTTAGAGGTTTTGTAGACATAGGTTCATTATTTACAACATGTCAGAGGCCTTGACAGCCCGTGTGTATTCATTTTTTGAGTACGATGGCTCGTTGATACAACGTTTTCCCACTTACAGTTATACATTATGAGTTATGGTCATGTTGGCCCACGATAGTTACAGAAAGAATGAGTCCACCCAAGTAAGCCTATGTATGTTCTAGTTTTTATTGAACAATCATGAGTTACAGAGTGGTTCACCTGGGCCAGTACGACACCGGGTGCCAGCCACGCCTCACCTAGGTTGGGGTGTGACAAAGTGGTATCAGATCTAGAGCAGGTCGTGTACTAGGGAGTCTACAAAGTCATGTCTAGTAGAGTCTCACTTATGGGTGTGTTGCACGCCACACTTATAATTGAGAGGCTATAGGTCATTTAGGAAATGTTAACTTTTTTTCGTTTCCAGATTGTGCCATAGAGCTGATACATAAGAAGTCGGTATGAAGCTTCCGCCAAATTGTGCGTGCACCAAAGGTGTAAGTATTTTGTAGAGCTTTAAGGTGTGGATGTAAATTCCACCTATGTGGAAGGGAGGTTATGAAAGTGACAGAAGATACGATGCAGGATTTAAAGGTAAAGTAAAGGTGAAAAAGGTACGAGATAGTCAAGTGCAGATGGATGTGAATAGTATAGACTTCAGATAGAGGTCTAGAAGCGCCGTGAATCAGTATCCAGAAATGTTAGTGGTGTCGTCTGTAGCACATCTTCCAGCCTATGGTTACAGGTACCGAGAGGTCTAGTTACGAGAGCAAAGAAGAATTATAGGCAACGCGATGTCTTGCTTGAGGTTCCAGAATAGCATAAGGAAATCTATGGTGCTAGCAAGTTAACTGAAGGTTGCGAGTAGTATACATAGATATGTGTAGGTCGCAAGCTGAAGTATGGTAGAGTTTTAAGGTTTTAGGTAGACAGGTGTAAGGGCAAGAAAAGGTGAGTGAGAATGTGACGAGAATAGGTATGATCTCGGGATTAAGCCCATCAAAATGAGAGAGCTGATGGTTTTCGTAAGTTATAGAAAGCTCAGTATAGCTTGAATGAACTCGGAGGAGTTTAAGACTAGAAGCATTTAGAACATGAGTGTGAGTGTGATAAACGATAAGATGATGATGTTTAGGAATATAGCCTTCGATTGGAGTAATGATTCAATGAGAAGGGATTTTATGAATTGCACAGGATTAGAATACCCCCATAAGATGAATCATGTTGAGATGCTATGAAATACGGTTATTGAAGTATAGTATCGTCCCTAGGTGGATCAGGCAAATAACTTCAGATGTTCCCCGACGAGACGTGAGCCCTAGTGAAAATTTATTACGTAAGAAGTTCAAGTAATGACTAGTAGATTATAGATCAACATTAAGGTGAATCAATAATTGATGGATAAAAGTTTCGAGGCTATGAAATAGAATATAGCGATAGTCGTAAGTTCGACGAAGTACCAAGCAAAAAATTTCAGTACACCTACCGATGCCCAGAGGAACAACTTATCATAGTTCTATATATGTTCGCAAAGTGAGGCCTAAAGATTGGCTACAAGCTAGAGGAAAAGGGAGATAAGAGTCGCATAGGCATACATGCAAGGACAGAGTCGTACATGTTGCATGATAGAAGGTAAAAACAGTTACGAGATTGGAAGAATTATGACCACAGGTCATAGTGTGAGAAAGAGGCCTAACGGGGGAATGTCCTAGCCTTTGGATTAATTCACAGAACAATTGTGTAGATGCAAGGATAGTATTAAAATACTCATAAGAGCTATAGGTTATAGGACTAATCAGAGCATCAGCCAACATTCGAAGACGAATTTTCCACGGGGGGATGATGTTACACCCTATGTTTCGCATGTAAAAGTATGTCGTAAGTCAATTGTTGTAAGCTCGGAAATGAGATCATATTTGAAAGTATATAAAGTAAGTTTATCATATTACCATGGAGGTTACAAATATTTATGATCATGAACTTCAAGTATCAAGAGGGTTGGAAGGTTTAGAATCTAAATGAATCGAAGAAAATAAATTTTGTCGAATGTCGGTAAGTTTGGAATGTTATAACCCATACTTTGGGGTGAGACTAGGGTAAAGAAGGTGATTTTATGAGGTATTTTAGTCATATGATAGTCGTGTGTTAAGTTTGAAGTCAAGCGAGTTGTGAAACAAATGTCGACGAAAGTCATCACAAGTTACGTTCATAAATTGTACTGAAATTTCGGTCTAATGTCACTAAGCTTTTCTCTCAATGTACTTTGAATTATGGTGATTATAGACCCACCAAGTTGAAGATCTATGAGTCTAGTTTCCAACACATTAAATCGTTCATTAACACAATGTCAGAGTAGAGAGATATTCGCATTTTTGCGAGACTATTCAAGCAGCTCCCTTTGGAATACAAGTCCAACCATACTAATTTCATTCAATTCCGACTCCGAATCGATGTTCAAAACTCAAGTATTCACTTTAGGAAAGTTTAGACCAAAACCCCAATTTCTCTTTTAGATTCATAATCAAAATGCCAAAACCAAAGATGGAATCGTGTAAAATAATCAAAACCGAGTAAAACATACTTACCCCATTCCATGTGGTGAAAATCCTCTCCAAAATTGCCCAAATCCGAGCCCCCAAACACAAAATGTGATAAAATGAGCTCAAGGTCCGAAATAGAGTACTTATAAACACTGCCCAACTATACTCATCGCGATCGCGTAGAAGAAAAATAGCACTGCCCAAAATACACAACCCGTTTGCGACATAGCCCACGCGAATGTGATGACCATATGAATAAAACTACGTGAATGCACCGAACTCCACGCGAACGCGAAGGTAATTCGCCCAGCACCCACGCTACCTCGCGATCATGAATTCTCTTCTACGACCACGATGGTCAAACCACTAATGCTCCGTGAACGCAATCTTCCAGATGCGAACATATAGAGTAAAAGTACCCAGCTCCAACTCTACACTTCACGTTTATGGTCTCCCTCTCTCGATCGTGACGAAAGAAAAATATCACCAGTAATTCAGAGCAAACCTGCAATCAAACATGAAGGAAAAATGGCCCTCAAACATGCTTCTGCATTTAAACTTCCGCATCTTTGGACTCCTGCTCCTCTAACTAACTCCACTTCTACGACTTCCTATCCGCATCTGCGATAGTACTTCCGCAGATGCGATGATACCAGTGCTAGCACACTTCAGCAAATGCAACTGAAACCAAAGCAATCCAAAATAAATCCTAAACGCAGTCGAGGCCCCCGGGACCCCGTCCAAATATACCAACAACTCCTAAAACACAACACAAACCTACTCGAATCCGCAAATCACATAAAATAATACCAAAACCACGAATCACATTCCAATTCAAGCCTAATGAAACTAATGAACTTCAAACTTCTAAAACTCATGTTGAATCACATCAAACCAACAGTCCTATTCCTTCTCCCAGAACAAAAATCCGAACACGTTATCAACAAAGTCAACTCTCGACCAAACCTATCAACCTTCCAAACTTTCAACTTTCCAACTTTTGCCGAAAAGCTTCAAATCAACCAACGGACCTCCAAATCCAAATCCTGACATACACATAAGTTCAAAATCACCATACGAAGCTACTGGAATTATCAAAACACCATTTTGGAGTCATCTACACAAAAGTAAAACTCCGGTCAACTCCTACAAACTAGGCATCCAACCTTGGGACTAAGTGTCCGAATTCACTCCAAAACCTCCCCGAAACCAAACCAACCATCCCGGCAAGTCACATTACCCTAATTACACATAAGTAAAGCATTAAATAGGGGAAATATAGCTAAAGTACTCAAAACAACCGGCCGGGTCGCTACAGTATCTTGCCTAACCTTGTGTGGGGGAATTACTAATGAAAATGAAGAATCTATGTTCAATTTTATTAACTTTGGCTAAGATCATGTTTTAGAGCTCAAGTCCAAACATATGGACTTTATTTTCAAGAAGCACAAGAAGTCCAAGAAGCTCAAGATTTATTTCAAGAAGCCAAGATTCTTTCCTTCTTAAAATAGGATTTTACAAGAAAGGATTTCTTGTTTCCTTTTCTTGGTAGTTTTAGACTTTATTTATTGTCTTCCTTTTAGAATAAGGATTTTTCTTTTAGTAGGATTCTAGTTTCTTTTCCTTATACAATAAGGATTTTATTTTTTTGTCTTCAGCTGTCACGACCCAATTTCCCCTCCGTTTGGGTATCATGATGGTACCTAGTCTTAGGGACTAGGTAAGCCTAACATTTATTGAAACAACAACATTATTTAAAAAACATCTCACAATTTGAAATAGAAATCTATTAAAATTTACAATTCCCAAAACCGGTAGTACAAGTCATAATATCTACAGAGTGTTTGCTAGAAAACTTCTAAATACAACTGTCCAGAACTAAGAATAAACCGTGCAAACCGAAAACTTGAAGGAGACTCTGAAGCCTGCAAACACAGCAGCAAGTTTACCTTGAGTCTCCACAGCAACAACCCGCACAACTACTAACGAATAAATACCTGGATATGCACAAAAATGTGCAGAAGTGTATGAGCACACTACAGCGGTGCCCAGTAAGTATCAAGACTAACCTCGATGGAGTAGTGACGAGGAACAGTCAAGACACCCACTGGTATAATAAACTGAACAACTATAAGTATATGAACAACAGAAATATGATATCTACATAAAGACTATGCAATATGGCTCACAATACAGTAATGGCAATAAGAAAGTAAACAACAAGTATCAGCGGAATACCATAAAACAATGACACAGAAAAGTGAATGGAACACAACCTAAATCCAGAATCACAAATACAGCAAGGACAAGTAACAACTCAGCAACTACAACCGCTTTTACATAAGGTTTTAGTCATCAAACTCCATAAGGTACAGAACCTCGGACAAATCACAACTCACGGGTCTCAATACCTGAACCCTAACACTTGGCATCCTGTGCCCTCATTACACTTCATAACCGCACTGGCGACTCGCGTGCCAAATAGAGCCATTCTCACATAGAAGGCAAATAAACAAGGGTGAGCATCTATGCTCAACAATATCAAGCACACCTCTTATCCGATAAGAGTGCTTAACTACATGTATCTTGTGCAAGTGTCCTAACATAGTCCATACCAGCAAATAAGCATAAGGAAAAAGAATGGACAACACATAGAATAGTTTCTCACAACTTTCACAAGATAACGCTCACACTGGTAAGTGTACCACTACACAAATATCAACAACAAGAATGCCCCCAGGCCATCACAAATCATCACAAATCAATCCCTGACACATCCCACCTTGTCTCGCCATGTTTGCAATAATATAGTAAGTGCCCGCCTTGTCTCGCCACACGTGCATAACAATGTTCCCACCTTGTTTCGCCACATGCGCAACCCATATATATATATATATATATATATATATATATATATATATATATATATATATATATATATATATATATATATCCCGCCTTGTCACACCGTATGTGCAAATATCAATAGTAAAAAAGTACGATAGAAACTTCGTGCAACCCCATAACAACAACCGCACGACCGAAATCTCGTGCATCACAATAACAACAACCGCACGGCAGAAACCCCGTGCATCACCACAATAAGTACAACAACAACAATGATAATAATACAAGGATACGACAATTACGTCAACTCATAAATTCCAGAACTCAAGGAAACGGGGGAACTAATTCACAAGGAGTAGCCACAATAGAGAACGCTAGTCATAATTAGAACATCTCAACAAGAAAGGAAATATTACACACGACGAATAATTCCAAATAAGGACAAGTGAACTAAAATATAGGATATCTAACGTCCTTTAAGGTTGGGCAATTATGAGAGGGATACAACAACTTCAATTAAGGATAAGCAGTATAAGGATAATTATTTGCCTCAATTAAGGATGAACAATTACAGGATAGATAATTATAATTTTAGATAAAGATAAGCAGTTAGGGAAAAGACAACACGGCAATAGAAGAGATAACAATTTCAATTAAGGCACATATGAATCAAATGAACAACAAGAGTGGATCATGAAGCAATTACTTCCAATTAAAGCAGGTAGAAGTGAAACTGAAAATTAAGAAACGTAATCGTAACGAGAACAACTGATTTTCAAGGAATATAAGGACCTAAGAATCCCTAAAAGTCCAATTTTCCACAAGTAAGTCCGGGCACATACTCGTCACCTCGCGTACACGGACTACAATTAGCATAGAAGACTCAAATCCTAAGGGGTATTTCCCCCACACGAAGTTAGGCAAGATACTTATCTCAAAGAAGACAGAACGATACTCAAAAATAAACTTCTCGGGTGAAATGACCTCCGGACAGCTCAAATCTAATCAAAATAAATTCAAAGCACAAATAAAACTCATAAGAGATTATTTCGGATCATAAAGCCTCAATCTTTAACAAAGTCTAAAAATCGGTCCTAAAGTCGACCCCCGGATCCCGCACCTTGGAACCCCACAAATTTTACGAAACCCGAACACCCATTTTGATATGAGCTCAACCATACTAAAATTATCAAATTCCGATACCAATTCGTCCCTCAAATCATGATTTTTCATTTTGGAAATTTTTTTCAAAAACCTCCTTTCTCCCTAACTCAAAGCACAAATTAAATGATAAAAATAAAGATAAAATCATGGAATATAATAAATTCTAGGTGAAGAACACTTACCCAATCGATTTGCTTGAAAAATCAACAAGGAATCGCTCAAAACCGAGCTCTATAAGTCAAGATATGATAGAAATGGCCTAACCTTCGATTTGGAAAAACTTTTATTCTGCCCAATTACTTAAGCATCATGAACGCGGAAGAACAATTGTGTTCGCGAAGAAGAAAAACAAAAGCTACCCAGTTTTTCTTCGCGAACGCGACAACATGTTCGCGAACACGTAGAGGAAAATTCTGATGGCCCAACGACTGCTCTTCGTGAACGCGTAAAGTAGTACACGAACGCGAAGAGTGGAATGGCATAGCTACGCGAACGCGTGAGATGAACGCGAACGCGATGAAGGAAAAGGTTGGCTTTCGAGATCGCGGAATGAGGAATGCGAACATACATAACAAATATTCCCTCCTCCAAAATTACTCTTCGTGAACGCAGAGAGCAGATGCGAAGCGAAGGAGAACACCAGATGACAGATATCAGCAGTTGAAAAATAGAAGAAAATGGCTCGTAGCCCATCCAAAACACACCCGAGGCTCCCGGGACGCCGTCTAAACGTACCAAATAGTTCCATAACCTAACACGGACTCGCTCGGGGTCTCAAATCACATCAAACAATGACGAAACTACAAATCGAATCAAGAATCGAACTTATGAACTTTAAAAACTTCCAACTTCTAAAACCTTGTGCCGAAACCAATCAAACCAACCCGTAATGATGTCAAATTTTGCAGGCAAGTCCCAAATAACATAACGGAGCCTGTTCCAACTCTCGAAATCGCATTCCGACCCTGATATCAAAAAGTCCATTTTCGTTCCAAATCTCCAAAAATTTGACTTTTGCCATTTGAAGCCTAAATGAGCTACAGACCTCTGAAACATAATCCGGACACGCCCCTAAGTCCAAAATCACCCAACGGAGCTAACAAAACCGACGGAACTTCATTTCGAAGTTGTCTTCACATAGTTCCGACTACGGTCAAAATCCTAAGACTTAAGCTTCCGTTTTAGGGACTAAGTGTCCCTAATCACTTTGAATCATCCGGTAACTGAACTCGATCATGCATGCAAGTCAATACACATAATACGAAGTTGCTCAAGGCCTTATGCCGCCGATCGGGACTTAAATTCTCAAAATGACCCACCGGGTCGTTACATCCTTCCCCTTTTAAACAAATGTTCGTCCTCGAACGTGCCAAGAATTACCTCGATGTCTTCAAATTACTGAACGCATATATCCAACATACACCCGCGGATGACCCCACGTCACCCCAATCTACATAAGCCTAACGACACCATCTCAACTATAATTTATCCTTTCTACCAACACCGATAAGCCTTAGAGTCAAAATTCTCACCTTTCATTTATCTTCAAAAGACCCAATTCTAAATTCATAACCGGTATCAGTCTCAACCAGCTGTAACAACTCATGCCTACACCCACAAGGTATGACCACACAACAAGACATACCACACATAGGCTCATAATAACATTTCTAATCACAATAGCTGCTCGTAATCAAAACCAGCACCAACAATTAGCCTCGTTAGAACCCTGTTTCAAACCTCTACAACACTGACAACGATGCATGAAACATGAAGACCTATTAACTATACACCCGAATCAACAAGTCACAACTAACACCACCAGGCATACACCCCGCAAGCTAAAACTCAAGAACCACAGGAAAATGACTGAATATGTAAAGAGAAACACATAAGGGAAATATCAAACAAGCTCGACAGGCACAACTCTCTAACAGTGCCATACTACGAATCAATTCAAAAGGAAAAATCAAAGTATATGAACAAATCATAAGGATCTCATCCTAGTATAACCTTCCACCGCGGCACGCAGCTCGGCTCAAACATATCAACTCACATGGAATCGCGAGGGTCTCACCCTCAACTCTGAATCAGAAGTCGAATACACATCATACCAATGGAAATCTTCCACTAACTAAATTATGCCAATAAAATCACAACACTTACTAAACTCTCACCCCGGTAGAGTATCAAATCACAAATTGTAATGAAATTACTCAGGAATCACATTAAACCTATCATAATAGACAACATGAATTCACTTCTAGCCTCGAAACACTCAATAATGAATAGAAACAAATGATAGACACGGGCTACCACTCATAGAGTCTCCCAACAGGAGCAAACACATATACAGAATACTAAGTCATGAACTCACCCATAGGTGGGACAACAAATAGGGGAACTCGTCCCGATAAGAAGAACCGAATCAAAATATGAATGGTGCCCCTCTGTAACAAATAAAAAACATACTTGTATGACATCATCTGGCACAGCGGCCTCCAGCCTACTATATGAGACACATCAACGGGCCGGGCCTTCCCCTCTTAGGCACCATCTATCCGGCTGAATACCCCGTTATGACACATATGTTAGAGTTTAGGACAACCTCTTACCCTGTGGCTGGTATCTCCACACTCAAAGCAGCCTCTCTACTGACGTAGCTGTGGAAACTGTGTCGTACGAGTACTCTGAGACCCATGAACACCTGAAACACTATGCGAAGCCTGAAGTGCAAACTGAACTGGCTGACCCATAAAACCCCTACCATGTCATACTCTGCCTCCAAAATAAGGACCATTAGATCTCTCCGGCCTACAAGGCCTCTTCGCCTCCCTATCCTTTCTCTCTTAATCTCGCATGTACAATCTCTCTGGCCCCGCATGTACTCTCTCTCCTGGTCCCACATGCCCTCTACACGGCGAGCGATCCCTACCACCCGCAGAAATGAAACATCTGACTCTAACTCCCGAGCCATGCTGAACTGAATATCATGCCTGAGTCCCTTAATGAATCTACAGACACGCTCTCTAACTGTGGCGACCAAAACAGGTGCATGCCTGGCCAAATCACTGAATCTCATGGCATACTCTGATACTGACATAGTGCCCTGGCGCAGCTGCTCAAACTCCGCGCGCCATGTATCTCGAAGGGACTGAGGTACAAACTCTCTCAAGAACAACTCTGAAAACTGAACCCACATAAGTGGAACTGCATCGGCCGGGCTGCCCAACTCATATGCCCGCCACCACTGATAAGGTGCTCCCTTAAGCTGGAATGTAGTAAAAGCATCCCCACTCATCTCAACAATACCCATAGTGCGGAGAGTGCGATGGCACTCCTCCAAAAAACCCTGTGCACTCTCTGAAGCCAAACCACTAAATGTAGGAGGGTCATATTTCTTGAACCTTGCAAGTCTAAGCTGCTCTTCCTCAGATACTGCTGCCCTGACCACAGGCTAAACTAGAACCACAAGTTGTGTCGCCATGACACCTGGAACCTGACCAACATCAACTCGCTCCTCTGGGGTGTGGACGGCGAGAGTCTGGGTTCCTCCCCCGATCTGTGAAGTAGTTGGTGCAACCGAAATCAACCCGGCCTGAGCCAATATACCAAACATGCTCAGGAACTGTGCTAAGGTCTCTTGAAGTCCGGGGGTAACAGCAGGTGCCTCCGGTACCTACCCCCCAACTGGAACTACTAGCGGCTCCTCAACTGCTGCTCTGGTAGGTGCCCTAGCTGCGGCACGTGTTCTCATCGGCCTCTGCCTCTGCCCCTAGCGACATCTTCTCCGGGGGTAACGTCATCAGCAACTGCAGCTCGTGTCCTCACCATATGTGAGAGAATGGAATGATAAAAGTTCAACTTCAAGATCAATGAACTCGCACAATAGGAATAAAGGAAGTGAAACTGTCCTAATAGTTCCGTAGCCTCTCGAAGATAAGTACAGACGTCTCCGTACCGATCCGCAAGACTCTACTAAACTCGCTTATGACTCGTAGCACCCATGAACCTAGAGCTCTGATACCAACTTGTCATGACCCAATTTCCCTTCCGTTTGGGTATCGTGATAGCACCTAGTCTTAGGGACTAAGTAAGCCCAACATTTATTGAAACAACAACATTATTTAAATAACATCTAACAATTTGAAATAGAAATCTCTTAAAATTTACAATTCCCAAAACCAGTAGTACAAGTCATAAGCTCTACAAGGTGTTTGCTAGAAAACTTCTAAATACAACTGTCCTGAACTAAGAATAAACAGTGCAAAATGAAAACTTGAAGGTGACTCCGAAGCTTGCAAACGCAGCAGCAGGTTAACCTTGAGTCTTTACAGCAACGACCCGCACAACTACTAATGAACAAATACCTGGATCTGCACAAAAATGTGCAGAAGTATAGAATGAGCACACCACAGCGGTGCCCAGTAAGTATCAAGACTAACCTCGGTGGAGTAGTGACGAGGAACAGTCAAGACACCCACTGGTCTAATAAACTGAACAGGTATAAGTATATGAACAACAGAAGTATGATGTCTATATAAAGACTATGCAATATAGCTCACAATACAGTAATGGCAATAAGAAAGTAAACAACAAGTATCAGCAGAATACCATAAAAAAATGACACAAAAAAGTGAATGGAACACAACCTAAATCCGGAATCACAAATACAACAAGGACAAGTAATAACTCAGCAACTACAACCGCTTTTACATCAGGTTTTAGTCATCAAACTTCACGAGGTACGGAACCTCGGACAAATCACATCTCACGGGTCTCAATACCTGAACCCTAACACTTGGCATCATGTGCCCTCATTTATACTTCATAACCGCACTGACGACTCGCGTGCCAAATAGAGCCATTCTCACATAGAAGGTAAATAAACAAGGGCGAGCATCTATGCTCAACAATATCAAGAATACCTCTTATCCGATAAGAGTGCTTAACTATGTGTATGCTTGTGCAAGTGTCCTAACATAGTCCATACCAGCAAATAAGCATAAGAAAAAAGAACGGACAACACGTAGAATATTTTCTCACAACTTTCACAAGATAAAGCTCACACAGGTAAGTGTACCACTACACAAATATCAACAACAAGAATGCCCCCAGGCCATCACAAATCAATCCCTGACACAACGCACCTTATCTTGCCACATGTTTAATAATAGAGTACGTGCCCGCCTTGTCTCGCCACACATGCATAACAATGTTCCCACCTTGTCTCGCCGCATGCGCAACCCATATATATATATATATATATATATCCTGCCTTTTTATGCCGTAAGTGCAAATATCAATAGTAATAATAGCACGGCAGAAACCTCGTGCAACCCCATAACAACAACCGCACGGCAGAAACCTCGTGCATCACAGCGCAGAAACCTCGCGCATTACCACAATAAGTACAACAACAACAATGATAATAATACAAGGATACGGCAATTATGTCAACTCAGAAATTCCAGAACTCAAGGAAACGGGGGAACAAATTCACAAGGAGTAGCCACAATAGAGAACGCTGGTCATAATAAGAACATCTCAACAAGAAAGGAAATATTATGTAACAGCGGTAATGTACAGTTTGACAACGAGGGAGCTAACACAAGACGAATAATTTCAAATAAGGACAAGTCAACTAAAATATAGGATATCTAACTTCTTTTAAGGTTGGGCAATTAAGAGAGAGATACAACAACTTCAATTAAGGATAAGCAGTATAAGGATAATCATTTGCCTTAATTAAGGATAAACAATTACAGGAGAGATAATTATAATTTCAGATAAAGATAAGCAGTTAGGGAAAAGACAACACGACATGACAATAGAAGAGACAACAATTTCAGTTAAGGCAAATATGAATCAAATGAACAACAAGAGTGGATCATGAAATAATTAATTCTAATTAAAGCAGGTAGAAGTGAAACTGGAAATTAAGAAACATAATCGTAACGAGAACAACTGCATATTCAAGGAATATAAGGACCTAAGAATCCCTAAAAGGCCAATTTTCCACAAATAAGTCCGGGCACATACTCGTCACCTTGCGTACACGGACTACAATTAGCATAGAAGACTCAAATCCTAAGGGGTAGTTCCCCCACACGAAGTTAGGCAAGATACTTACCTCAAAGAAGATAGACTGATACTAAAAAATGAACTTCTCGGGTGAAATTACCTCCAGACGGCACAAATCTAATCAAAATAACTTCAAAGCACAAATAAAACTCATAAGAGATTATTCCGGATCATAAAGCCTCAATCTTTAACAAAGTCTAAAAATCGGTCCAAAAGTCGACCCCCGAGCCCGTACCTCGGAACCTGACAAATTTCACAAAATCCGAACACTCATTCCGAGTTCAACCATACTAAAATTATCAAATTCCGATACCAATTCGTCCCTCAAATCATGATTTTTCATTTTGGAAATTTTCTTCAAAAACCTCCTTTCTCCCCAACTCAAAGCACAAATTAAATGATAAAAATAAAGATAAAATCATGGAATATAATAAATTCTAGGTGAAGAACACTTACCCAATAGATTTTCTTGAAAAATCCACAAGGAATCGCTCAAAACCGAGCTCTATAAGTCAAGATATGATAGAAATGGCCTAACCCTCGATTTGGAAAAACTTATATTCTACCCAGGCCTTTAAGCATCGCGAACGCGGAAGAACAATCGCGTTCGCGAAGAAGAAAAACAAAAGCTACCCAGTTGTGCTTTGCGAATGCGACAACACGTTCGCGAACACATAGAGGAAAAGTCTGATGGCCCAACGACTGTTCTTCATGAACGCGTGAAGTAGTACGCGAACGCGAAGAGTGGAAGGGCATAGCTACGCGAACGTGTGAGATGAACGCGAACGCGATGAAGGAAAAGATTGGCTTCCCCGATCGCGGAATGAGGAATGCGAACGTGAAAAACAAATATTCCCTCCTCCAAAATTACTCTTCACGAACGCGGAGGAGCAGACGCGAACGCGAAGGAGAAACCAGATGACAGATATCAGCAATTCAAAAGTAGAAGAAAATGGCCCGTAGCCCATCCGAAACACACCCGAGGCCCCCGGGACCCCGTCTAAACATACCAACAAGTTTCATAACCTAACACAGACTCGATCGGGGTCTCAAATCACATCAAACAACGACAAAACTACGAATCGAACTTATGAACTTTCAAAACTTCCAACTTCGAAAACCCGTGCCGAAACCAATCAAACCAATCCGGAATGACGCAAAATTTTACAGGCAAGTCCCAAATAACAAAATAGAATTGTTCCAACTCTCAGAATCACATTCCGACCCCGATATCAAAAATTCCACTTCCTGTCCAAATCTCCAAAAATTTGACGTTTGCCATTTCAAGCCTAAATGAGCTACAGACCTCTGAAACACAATCCGGACACGCCCCTAAGTCCAAAATCACCCAACGGAGCTAACAGAACCAACAGAACTCCATTCTGGAGTTGTCTTTACACAATTTTGACTATGGTCAAAATCCTAAGACTTAAGCTTCCATTTTAGGGACTAAGTGTCCCAAATCACTCCAAATCATCCGGTAACTAAACTCGACCATGCACGCAAGTCAATACACATAATACGAAGCTGCTCAAGGCCTTATGTCGCTGATCAGGACTTAAATTCTCAAAATGACTGGCCGGGTCATTACATCAACTATTTTATTTCCTTATTAGAATAGGAATTGTAGTCATCAAAGAAGAGTCCCCAGGCCTATATAAAGGGTTCTCATGCCTTGTAGAAGAGATTCACGTTTTTGAGCTTTTCCCTAATTTGCAATAGAGTGGTTCTTTGTTGATTCTATCCTTCTAAACGCGAAAACATATTGCATTAATCTAGAAGTCCATGAAATTTTGCAAACACAAGAGGAAGTGTTGCGTAAAAAGGAATCCACAATGGAGGGTTTGAGTTCATATTTTGTTCCAGCTTATTTCTTGTCCCCAAAGCATGAATAGTTTCAAGAATATGTTGGAACATGATATCTCAACGCAAATTCCATCAATGGTTATGATCTAGTTAAATATAAGAGCGTTATTGCTGATGAATTATCAAAAAAATATACCCTGATCTCCAAGCTTGATCCAAAGGTATTTGAATTTAATTCTTTTAAAGGTTTTTATGGTACTAAATTGACTTTTTTTGGGAATATACCATAAGAACCACATTGCCATGGAAAAGTTCAAGATTCCTAAAAATCAAAAGAAAGTAACTTATGACTATGGATTAATATTTGAAAGCTAACTTAAAAGGATTCATTGCAGAAATATTGGTACAAAGTTACGATTGAGAAAGTGGGATTTAGTCCGGCCGCATGCTAAGATTTGTTTCAATACGATGAAGCTCTTTCACAAGTTAAACAAATGCAACTTAGAGCCCGGTGTATATGAATTCAACCAAATCATGGAAGTTGCCAATCTTGTGCCATTTGTGGAGCCTTTAGATTCGTGGACGAGTCTTTCTCAACCAAAGGAGAATGATGAAAATTAAGAATCTATGTTAAATTTTATTTATTTTGGACAAGATCATGTTTTAAGGCTCAAGTCCAAACATGGACTTATTTTCAAAAAGTGCAAGAAGTCCAAAAAGCTCAAGATTGATTTCAAGAAGCCTATATTCTTTCCTTCTTAAAATAAGATTTATTATTTCTTTACAAGAAAAGAATTCTTGTTTCCTTTTCTTGGTAGGTTAAGACTTTTTTTGTTGTCTTCCTTTTAGAATAAGGAATTATCATTAAGTAGGATTCTAGTTTCTTTTCCTTGTAGAATAGGGATTTGACTTTCATTTTCTTTAGTTATTTTATTCCCTTATTAGAATAGGAATTGTAGTCATCGAAGAAGAGACTATAGGCCTATATAAAGGGTTCTCTTTCCTTGTCGAATTTAATTCACGTTTTTGAGCTTTGCCCTAATTTGCAATGGAGTATTTTCTCTATTTTGTCTTCTTTATCCTTATTTTTGGTTCCAAGCAAGGTGGTGATAGTCTTTATCTTGTTTTCAGTTATGTGCGGTGTTTCTTTATCACGTTAATTGATTCCAAGTGGTGTCTTTTGAAACTTTTTAGTTCTTGATCATTCAAGAACATGTTTCTTGATCTAAATTCGTTCTTTGATATCATAGAGACATAACTTTTATTGAACGAGTGCATCATTGATATTTACTTATTTTGAATAAGTAAATAAACTTTCTTATAGTTCAGATTATCATCTTTTACCTCATTTTTGAATTATCAGATTCCGAGTCCTAGAACTTCATATACGTTGTTTCTTGAAATCAGCCCATAAACCACATTTTCGTTTCAATATCTTGATCCTGGTTGGTTGGTTCTTTGTTAACTCAAAGAATCATATAAATTACCCCTTAGTATTTGGCGAAATTCCATATTTGTGATATGTGTGAACGACGTGTACACGAGGTGATGAGTGGGTACACGACTGTATGTGTAATTTATGATCGGATTTGACTCGAGATTGCTATTATTGCATTATTTTGATTGAGAGATCTCTGCACAACGTGTTTTCACTTTGGTTGCTTACTTGAGTCTATGTTCCATGCTAGAGATCATGTTTTAGGATCATAATAACTTAATTGGCCAAGTTTGGCGTTTGTGAGATTGTTGATAATTTGAGTTAGCTTTCATGCTTATATGTTGAACATCCATATGCATTTCCTTATTGAATTGTCCTTGTGCACTGCGCTAGCAGATTGAAATTTATGTCTTGGTGACAATTGTTGGCATGTTATGTTGTTATGATTATGACACATGTGGACTTGTTGGGCGGATTGTTAGGGTTCTACTGTGCTATTGTTATTATTGATATGGCGAGACAAGGAGGATATATATATATATATATCGGGCTTACGCATGTGGCGAGAGAAAGAGGGATATTGTTAATACGTTTGTGGAGAGATAAGGCGGGTAAATACTTTACTGTTGCGCACACATCGAGATAAGGGGGAATGTGGGGAAGTTATGTGATGTCATGGGGGCGTTTTATTGATGATGTTTGTGTGGTGGTAAAAAGGGGTATTCTTGTTTGTGCTTATGACTTTATTATATGTGTCATGAATTTTTACATGATTTGTTGTGTTGTTTCAAACACGTTAATCTATGCCTCTGTTATAACTTGACGATTTGGTTGCCAAGATAGATTTACCTATGTGGAGTTGTTATCTAATATTCGGTTGAGTTGTTGGAAGCATAATAGATTAAAGTAAAAATAAAGTTGTTAGCATGCATTATTATATTGATTCTTGAAAAGTTCTCTTGAATGTTTTATTTGGCAATTGATACGAAATCAGATTATTATGTGGCATGAGGTCTTTGTCGTGCAAGTGTGACTTATATTGTGGCACGAGGTCTTTGCCATACAAGGTTTGACTTATGTTGTGGGCACGAGGTGCCATATGTATATATGATTCTATTTGATGGCTCGTTGTTGAAGCTGAGCCTTTACTTGCGTTAAATTATTTTCACTTTTTCTGATGGGGTTATAATTATTGCCTTTTGGTATTCTTTCCTGTTGTTAATGTTTGATATTTTGCACAGGTTAGTTGACTAGTGATTTTCTTGACTTGAACCACGTCACTTCTCCACTAATGGTAGTCTTGATACTTACTAGGTACCGACTGTGGTATACTCATACTACGCTTCTGCATATTCTTTGTGTAGATCTAGGTACCTCAGATCGTGCGGGTCGTTAGAGAATAGTGCCAAGTTGTTGGAGACTTCAAGGTATATCTGTTGCTCCGTTCGCAGGCCTCGGAGACCCATTCTATTTCCTTTTCTACTATTTATGCCTTCCAAACAGTGATGTATTTTAGCAACTTCATGTACATGACATGTAGAGCTTATGACTCAGTATTACCAGATTTTGGGAAGTTGCTAATTGTATTCATGTTTGGCAATTTTATTATATTTCATTGCTTTTATTAAATTCTAAAGTTGTTATATTCTAATTGGTACCGTGATGTGATAGGCTTAGCTAGTCTTATGAATTAGGTGCCATCACGACCCCTATGGTGGGTGTTTGGGTCGTGATAAGTTTGTATTGGAGCTCTAGGTGCATAGATTCTGCGTGTCATAAGCAAGTTTAGTAGAGTCTTGCGGATCAATACAGAGACGTCTGTACTTATCTTCGAGAAGTTACAAAACTATTAGGAAACTTCACTTCTTTCATTCCTTATCATGCGGACTTATTGATTTCGAGTTTGAGCCTTTGTCTTTCTATTCCCTCACAGATGGTGAGGACACGAGATGAAGTTACTGATAATGCTGCCCCCAGGGCTGGTGTTTCTAGGAGCCGGGGCATAGGTAGAGGCCGAGGAGGGGCACGTGCTACAACTAGAGCACCTGCCAGAGCAGCAGCCGAGGAGCCACCAGTAGCTCTAGTTAGGGAGCAGGCACACAAGGCGCCTGTTGCTACCCCTGGACTTCAGGAGACTTTAGTGCACATCCTAAGCATGTTTGGTACCTTGGCTCAGGCGAGATTGATCCCACTTGCACCAACTACTTCTCTGGCTGGGGGAGGAGCTCAGACTCCCTCCGCTTGTGCTCTAGAGAAGCGGGCTAATGTTGATCAGGCTCCCGGTGTTATACCGGTGCAACCCATGATTGCAGTTCGTCCCGAGGTCAGGCCAATGGTGTCTGAGGAGGAGCAGAAGAGGTTAGAGAGGTTCAAGAATTATTTTCCTCCTACTTTTAGTGTCGCAGGTTCTAAGGATGCACAAGGTTTCCTAGACCAGTGTCTCCATATTTTGTGCTTTAGGCATAGTGGAGTTGAACAAGGTCGAGCTTATTACTTTCCAACTGACGGGGCCGATGTATAGATGGTGGCACACTTACGAGGAGACTAGGTCAGCTGGCACAACGCCACTTACTTGGGCTCAGTTCACTAATCTTTTCTTGAGGGAGTTCATTCCAAAGACCCTCAGGGATGCGTTGCGCATCGAGTTCGAGCAATTGTGCCAGGGGACTGTGACTGTGTCCATGTATGCTATGAATTTTGCTGAGTTATCTCGTCATCACCTGCTTTGGTTTCCACTATTAGAGAGACAGTCCGCATATTTATTAAGGGACTCAGTTATGGTCTCAAGTTTGGGATGGCATGAGAGTTGGAGACTGATACACTATTTCATCAGGTTGTGGAGATCTCTAGGAGGTTGGAGTGTATCCACAATCTAGAGAGGGAGGATAGGGAGGCTAAGAAGGCCCGTGTACCTAGAGGATCTACTAGTCCTTATTTTGGGGGCATGGTGCATCATGGTAGAGGTTTTGTTGGTCGGCCAGTTCAGTCTGCACTTCAAGTTTCACGTGGTGCTAAATTTATCCATGCATGAGTCCCAGAGGACTCGTTCCGGACAGTTCCCATAACCACGTCAGCAGAGAGGTTTCTTTAAGTGTGGGGATATTAGCCACATGGTAAGATATTATCCTAGACTTCGGCCAGGTGTACCTCAGTAGAGTACTCAGGCTATTGTTTCCGCTCCAGTTGCTACTACACCTGCACAACTAGCTAGAGATGGGGGACAAGCAGGTAGAGGGCATCCTAGAGGGGGAGGCCAGACCTGTTGTCATACTTTCCCTAGTAAGACTGAGGCTACTGCACCAGATGCGGTCATTACATGTATTGTTCTTGTCTGTCCATAGAGATGAACCGGTTTAATTTAATATGGGTTCTACTTAATTGTTTGTGTCATCTTATTTTGCTTCATATTTGGATTTTTCTCGTGATTCTTTGGATATTCATGTTTATGTGTTTACACCCGTTGGGGGTTCTATTGTGGTGGACCGTGTCTAATGTTCTTGTTTGGTTACCATTAAGAGTCACGAGACTAGGGTTGACCTTCTATTACTTAATATGGTGGATTGTGATGTGATGTTGGGTATGGATTTGCTATCTCTGTATCATGCTATTATTGATTGTCAAGTTAAGACTGTGACGTTGGCTATATTGGAGTTGTTGAGGTTTGAGTGGATGACTATCGAGAAAGTCTTAAAAGGTTCTGAAGACTTTGGGATGGGATGGCCATGACTTGCGGTTGTGGTGCTTTGCATGCATGTGGAGTTTGTTGTGTGTTGTGATTTTGTTCTACATGATTGAGTTAGTGGAAGGTTTTTGGTTAATGGGATGTCTATCTTACTTGTGATTCAGAGTTGAGGATAAGATCCTCATGTTTCTATGTGGATCAGTATGTTTGGTTCCGGCTACGTGCTGCGGTGGGGTTATGTTAGGATGAAATCCTTTGTGGTTATTTTGTGTGTTTTGCTTTTTCCTTGTGGGATGGATTCCTAGTATGGTGCCGATGGGAAGTTGTACCTGCTAGACTTGTCGGTTAGTTTTCTCATGTGTCTCTCTTTTAATCTTCAGTCGCATTCGAGTGTTGCTTGTTGGGTACGGATGCGATATTTGTGACTAGGTGGTGTTTGGTGTGGCTTGTTGGCCAAAAGCCTTTATTGGATGAGATGAGATCATTGGACCTAGAATTTGTGCGATCAAACTCGGATAAGGTATGTCTGGATTAGAATATTATTAATCAGTTTAGAGTTTGGCGTTGGCTCTTATCGGGCGAGGGAACTCCATGACTTGTTGATTGGGTGAGTAGTTATGAGTTCTACATGTTTCTTACATATGAGATCATTGGAACAAGGTTTATTTTATATGAGATTATTTACCAGTACCGGGTTTGGTAATGGGCAGCTATTGTGGTCGGAGATGTTGCTATGGGCATGTGAGCGATGGGCTATATCGTGTGGTAACACCTTGTGAATGTATTTAGGATCTATTGCAGCTGGTTGGGGTCGATACAGTGTGTATATGTGAGAATCGGGTCTTAGGAGGAGGCACAAATGTTGAAATTTTGTCCTAAGGCTTAGCGGTTAAGGTTGAAAGGAATAAACTTCAGTTGAGATTGTGTTGATGGGCTTATATGGATTGAGGTGACATGGGACCACCCGTTGGTATTTTTATGGTGAGTGTATACAGTGACTTGATCGCTCTAGGGCGACTTTTGGCACATTTGAGGACGAATATTTGTTTAAGAAGGGGAGAATATAATGATCCGACCGGTCATTTTGTGTATTTGAGCCCCGTTTCCTTTTTGGAAGCTTTCCATGTGTTTATTTGTGGTTATGTGACTTGTGGGGATGGTTTGTTTGGTCCCGGAGAGGTTTTGGATTGATTTGGAATGCTTGATTCTTAGTTTGGAAGTGTTGACCGAGATTTGAATTTTGTGAAAACGACCCCGGAACAGTGTATTAATGGTTCTAATAGGTTTGTATGGTGAGTTTTGGACTTAGACATTGTCACACCCCAACCTCGGGGAGCGCGACCGATGCTCAACCGAGTGAACCCGGTCGAGCAAGCCTATTAAACCTTTCCTACCAGGCTCACTCATAATCCAAAAAGGGAACGCATCACCATTTGTAAAACAGGGGAGAGATCAGTTATATAAAATTATAAACGTTGCTAGTTCATTTTTCATTATATACATTATATCATAGTTAAGTTTCCAAAATACAACTCGATCCAACGACCACCCCAACATACATACATGACCCACAT
The DNA here is from genome assembly GCF_000715075.1 of Nicotiana tabacum. Taxonomy (NCBI): domain Eukaryota; kingdom Viridiplantae; phylum Streptophyta; class Magnoliopsida; order Solanales; family Solanaceae; genus Nicotiana; species Nicotiana tabacum. Next base: position 53,057,306 of record NC_134102.1, read on the forward strand.
AAACATCTACAGAGCCTCTAAGGGTACAAAAGAACAACATGACAATGCTGACAACAAGGCCCCGGCTATACCTCAAAATATGAAAACTTATGCAAAAGAAGGACTACATGACCCCAGGAAGAAATGGGGCTCACCAAGACTGCTGTGATGAGTGTGAGGGAGAGCACCACTATCTGCGATCGGCACTGTCTGCGATGGAACCACCTACATCCATTCAAAGATGTAGAGCCCCCGACAAAAGGGACGTTAGTACTATCGAATAGTACTAGTATGTAAGGCAAACACCAATCTTAGTAGAATGAACAGTGAAACAAAGAGAAGGCAATAATAATAATCAATAAGTATTTCATAGAAATACAAAGAAACACCAAGTAAGGATCATGTAGTTTCCAGTTCAATTCTTCCATCTTTTTAGGTTAATAATCTTTAGTGCCAAAGCCACAACTCATAATGCCACAGTGTTTTTACATGGAGTCCGGTCTCGGCCCGACCGGCTAAGCCATCTCAAGTGAGACATATCCATATCCACAATGTAAATCAATAATTCCAATACAAATGCCACCATGTGTACGGCATGGCGTCCGATCTCGGCCCGATCGGCTAAGCCGTCTCACTTGAGACATAACCTCTTTCAATTGTTCACTCAATTCACAACTCTTTCCCATCTTTCGTTACATGGCACAAACATCCTCATTTATTAAGTAATTCCTGGCACTTGGGAACATTTTACAATTCAAGTCTTTCCCTTTGTATTCGTTCAAATAACGTCATCATTCATGTTGATAAGTACCATCACATAAGGCATTTCACACATAAAGGAGGAAGCTTGGAAAATCATGATTTTGTTCTCAAATAGCATGATGACATGGTAACCATCTAAAACAATTAGGGAACATGAATCATTCAATCCAACACACTAAGGCAAAAAATTCTAGTATTATCAAGTTGGAACTTACACCAATTATTCGGACCCCAGGAGTTCGATTCTAAGAAGAAAAGAGTTAGCCATACATACCTCAATCGTGCTTCTTAGACTCTACAATTATCCAGAACCCTTAGAAACCTCAATCTATTTTTGAAATATACAAATTGAACCCAAAATTAGGAAAATGTTCATAGTTCTAGTTCACTTTTTATTTTTCCCTCACACTCTTTATCACATGCATGCAAGATGAACTACTCTCATACCCATGAAGTATTACCCTAGTACCCCATTATAGCTATGTTTGAAATTAAGAGCTGGGGTGATGAAATCCTTACCTTTTAGGATAAAGAATTTGGTGCTCTACTTGAATATTTCCAAAGCCTTGGGTGATGGTTGAAGATTAATTGATGAAAATTAGGCCCTCCCTCTAGAACCCTCTCTCTCTCACACTAGAAATATGATAAATGAGCTTTAAAATAGGCTAAAGGGGTGTTTTAACGGAATGGGGGTCGGGTTTTAAATTATGAAAATGGGTGCCCCGACACAGGTCTGCGGTCGAATATGCGACCGCATAATGGTTATGTGGTCCGCAAAGTGACCGCAGAAATGGCCCTCAAGGGCCTGAACTTATGGCCCAGATATGCGACCAGTATGCGGTCCGCATACTCGTTCTACGGTCGCATAATGCACCGCAGAACTCCCTCCGCAAAAACCCAAGAGGGATTATGCGATCAACATGCGGTCCGCATAGTGGTTATGCGGTCGCATAATCGACCGCAAAGCTGACCTCAAATTGGCCAACATACTGCTTCACTCTGCGGCCATTATGCGGTCCGCAGAGTGATTATGCGGCCGCATAATGGGCCGCAGAAATGCTTCCTTCTGCGAAACATTTTCCTCTATGTCCGTGGCGTACTGTTCAATCCAAAAAATCTGAACGCAGGAATCTATCTTGGCACCATGAAACCCCGAGTTTTTGGTTTAAATTTTTTACGGGTCCTTACAGACATATGCCCACTTAAGATCATTCGTCCTCGAATGAGGATCAAGGTTTGCTTAACACAGTTTCAGTTGTACCACATAACATCGGCCCCAGATTTTCCTAAATTCCTGGCTTTCTGAAAATTTCGCCAGAGTTTCCTTTGTATTTAGGCCTATCCACCTATCAGAGAGCCCCCGAAACAAACCTTAGCAACATATATAGAATTAAATGACACAACAGAATGCAAAATAACACCAACCGAAGCCTCATGGGGGGACATATAACTAGAAAGTAGTGTCTTTATACAAATTTTGGGGGGGGGGGGACAGCTTTATAGAGCTATTACATAGCTATTCAAATAAATGAGGGTACTTCTTTTTCATTTCATTCTCGGCTTCCCAAGTAGCTTCTTCGACTTGCTGGTTTTTCCATAATAACTTTACGGATGCAATTTCTTTGTTCCTCAACTTTCGGACCTGTATATCAAAAATAGCAACCGGAATCTCTTCGTATGACAGTTTTCACTAATCTCGATGGTCTCAACCGGCACGATAGCGGACGGATCGCCAACTACATTCTTCAACATGGACACATGAAATACCGGGTGTACTAATGACATCTCAGGTGGTAGATCAAGCTTGTACGCCACCTGACCTATCCTTTGAGTAATTTTATACGGCTCGACATACATCAGACTTAATTTTCTTTTCTTTCCGAACCGCATGATCCCCTTCATGGGAGATACCTTCAACCGCTCTTTTATGATCTTAACCTTTTCCATAGCCTGATGCACAAGGTCTGGTCCTATTAGTTCAGTTCTCCAACCTCGAACCACCCAATCGGCGATCTATATCTTCTACCATACAAGGCCTCAAACGGCGCCATCTGAATACTGGCATGGAAGTTGTTGTTATAACCAAATTCTATGAGCGGCAAATGATCATCGCATCTACCCTTCAAGTCAAGCACACACGCACGCAACATGTCCTCAAGCATCTGAATAGTCCGCTCTGCTTGCCCGTCAGTCTGATGATGAAAAGCCGTGCTAAGATTTACCTGCGTACCCAAACCTTGCTGAAATGTCTTCCAAAAATTAGCTATGAACTGGGCCCCTCGATCGAAAATGATGGAAACTGGAGTGCTGTGAAGCCTGACTATCTCCTTGATATACAATTGAGCATACTACTCCGCAGTGTCGGTGGATTTAACCGGCAAGAAGTGAGCTGATTTCGTGAGTCGATCCACGATCACCCAAATTGAGTCGAACTTAAGTGGAGTGCGCGGTAACCCTACCACAAAATCCATATTAATCATTTCCCATTTCCATATTGGAATTTCTATACTCCGTGCTAACCCATTGGGCCTTTGATGCTCGGCCTTTACTTGTTGACAGTTTGAAAATTTTTCCACAAAGTCCGCCACACCCCTCTTCATGTTATTCCACCAGTAAACTTCCTTGAGGTCATGATACATTTTTGTAGAGCCTGGGTGCACGAAATATCTAGAAGTATGAGCTTCTGCCATGATTCTTTCCCGAAGACCATCTACGTTTGGAACACATAGTCGTCCTTGGTACCGTAATGTACCGTCATTCATGCCAAGAGAAAATGCCGAAGTCTTATGTTTATGAATCCCTTCATTCAATTGCACCAACACTGGATCATTGTATTGCTTCTCCTTGACCTCCGTCACAAGCGATTCTGCCCTATTTCGCACAATCACTCCCTCTTCATTAGAGTCCGCAAGGCGAACTCCCAAGCTGGCCAACTGGTGAACCTCCCGGGCCAAGGGCCTTTGACATGCCTCCAAGTGAGCCAAACTACCCATAGATTTCTGACTAAGAGCATCCGCTACCACATTAGCTTTCCCCAGATGATACAAAATGTCGATGTCATAATGTTTGAGCAACTCAAGCCACCTTCTCTGCCTTAAGTTCAATTCCTTCTGTTTAAAAATGTATTAAAGACTCTTGTGGTCCGTGAATACATCTACATGAACTCCATACAAATAATGACGCTAGAGTTTTAATGCAAAGACCACCGCCGCAAGCTCTAAGTCATGAGTTGGATAGTTCTTTTCGTGATTCTTAAGTTGCCTTGAAGCATATGCTATTACCTTACCATGTTGCATTAATACACACCCAAGACCGATCCTTGAAGCATCGCAATACACCACAAACCCTTCGGTACCCTCTGGCAGGGTCAATACCGGCGCCAAAGTCAATCTTGATTTTAATTCCTGGAAGCTCCTTTCACAAGTATCGGACCACAGAAACTTAACCGCCTTCAGCGTCAATTTAGTCAATGGAGAGGCAAGAGTGGAGAACCCCTCCACGAACCTCCTATAATACTCGGCCAAACCCAAGAAACTGCGAATCTCTGCGAATCTCTGTTGGAGTAATAGGTCTAGGCCAATCCTTCACCGCTGCAATCTTTTGAGGATCAACCTTAATTCCTTTTCTGGAGACGACAACCCCAGGAATGTAACAGATTCAAGCCAAAATTCACATTTCGAGAACTTTGCATACAATTGGTGTTGATGAAGAGTTTGCAGAACTGTCGTGAGGTGGTCGACGTGATCCTCTCGACTTCGTGAATACACAAGGATGTCGTTAATGAATACTATCACAAAGGAGTCGAGGAACGGCTTGAAGACTCGATTCATAAGATCCATGAAAGCTGCCGGGGCATTTGTTAGCTTGAAAGACATTACCAAAAATTCAAAGTGCCCATACCGGGTTGTAAAAGCTATTTTTGGAATATCCTGCTCCCTTACCTTCAATTGATGGTACCCGGACCGCAAATCAATTTTGGAGAAGAACTTAGCACCTTGTAATTGATCAAACAAATCATCTATCCTAGGCAATGAGTATTTGTTTTTTATTGTGACTCTGTTGAGTTGCCGGTATTCAATACACATCCGCAGCGATCCATCTTTCTTTCTAACAAAGAGAACCAACGCGCCCCAAGGTGACACACTCGGTCGGATGAAACCTTTCTCTAGCAAATCCCCTAGTTGCTCCTTTAGCTTTTTTAATTCTGCCGGCGCCATTATATAAGGTGGAATGGATATAGGCTGCGTCCCCGGCATAACATCAATCCCAAAATCAATCTCCCTGTCTGGAGGAATTCTAGGGACCTCATCCGAAAATACATCGGGGAATACATTCACAATTGGTACAGATTCAAGGGTAGGCACCTCAGCAGTGGTGTCCGTAACTCGGACCAAATGAGAAATACACCCCTTCCTGATCATCTTTGTGGCCTTAAGGTAAGAAATAAACCTACCTTTTGGCATAACATTATTCCCCTCCCACTCAACAGTTGGCTCGTTAGGAAACTCAAGCCTCATAATTCTGGCTCGGCAATCGAGTTTGGCAAAACATGAATAAAGCCAATCCATTCCCATTATTACATCAAAATCAATCATCCCTAGTTCAATAATATCGGCCATGGTATCTCAACCACGCACCATGACAACACAATCTCTATAAACACGCACGACCGTAATAGACTCACTTACCGGAGTAGATACAGAGAACGGCTCATGAAGCTATTCCGGTTCTATCCCGAAGCTCGTAGCAACATAAGGAGTAACATAGGACAAAGAAGATCCGGGATCAATAAGGACATACACATCATGAGATTGAACAGTGAATATAACTGTGACGACATCTAGGGAACCCTCTGCACTCTGTCCACCACTCATAGCATAGAATTGGCTGGGTCCTCCCGAACTCTATGCACCACCCCTAGCTACACCACGCCCTGTAGGTGCTGGAGAGCCTCTAGCTGGAGGGGGTGCTGAAGATAGCAGCTGTAGGACTGGATGACAGGTATATCGGCGAGAGGGATTGTGGCACCCTTTGTGGGTGTAGGAACTGGGGTAGTCTATTCTGGAATAGACGAATCGGGCAGTGTGATAGAAGGGGGATTATCCTCACCCACATTATCAAGTAAGGGATCAACAACCACTCCTGGGGTGGTATTGGCTTCTTGGCCAATTCTCGCTCTCTTCTTAGGTGCCATTTACTGAAATTTAGAACAATGCACGAGTTAGGGGAAAACAACCTCACATTCCGCTCTATCGCACGATATAGAACAACAATGAAGGGTATCATTCTTAAATGTCCAAGTAGCCCCCTAATTATAAATGTGGTCGACAACACACCGATAAGAAGGGCTCTACTAGACACGGCTCCGAGACATCCTAAGAAACTTTAAAACCTTAGGCTCTGATACCATGTTTGTCACGCCCCAATATTTTTCAAAATAAAGTCCAAAAATCCCCAAAATTCCTTTCAAATCCCATGAATTAATGATAAAATCTATAAGAAATCAAGTTAAATATTAAAATTAAGTCAGAATCACTTACCAAATATTTAGATGTGAAAATCCAATCCAAAAATGGCCTCCCACTAAGTCTAGGGTTCAACATGTGATAAAATGAGAGTAAGTCCCAAAATAACAAGCTATAAATGAGGTACAAATGTCGCATTTGCGAGCAGAGGTTAGCAAAAGCGACCTCAGGTCCACAAATGCAAAATATCACAAATGAGACTATGATATTCAAATGCAAAGATCTCCTAAGGACATGCCATCGCAAATGCGATTAAGGTTCCGCAAATGCGAGCCCAGAACCTGTCGCAAATGCATACCCAACTCCGCACCTGTCGCAAATGCATACCCAGCTCGGCAAATGCGAAACTGATCCGTTGGCCAAACATCGCAAATGCAATCTCATAGTTAGCAAAAAGGAATAACCCAACACCCAGCTTACTTCGCAAATGCGCTACCATCCGCGCAAATGTGAGGTCCACATATGTGAACAGAATCTCTCATTTGCGAGACCTGCAACATTAACCCAGCACCAACAAATATGAAACTCAAATCAAATGATCTGAAACACGTCTGAAACTAACCCGAGCCCTCGGGGCTCCATATAAAACTTCTACACAGGTCTAATAAAACATCATACGAACTTGCTATACCTCAAAATACAATGTACAAGGATTAAAGACACATGGCCCCGAGAGGAAGTGGGGCTCACCAAGTCAGCTGAGAAGAGGGTGTACTGCAAGCAATGATCGATACCGCCTGTTGTGGAACCACCTGCATCCATTAAAAATACAAAGTCTACCAGAAAAAGGGACATTAGTACATATGGAATAGTACTAGTATGTAAAGCTAAATACCCTCTCATGGAAATAGGATGCCAACATAAGAAGAGAAACATGGAAACAATGAGTATACTAATCATATTTAAATGTCATGTTAAAAAATAGTAAAATTTCAAGTAAACATTTTCATTTTTGGTTGGGAGATCTTTAGTATCGATACAACACCATGCCCATGGCATGAAGTCCGATCACTACCCGACCGGCTAAGACATCTCACCCCGAAGTATGAGGATCGACATAGAAACACAATACTACCATGTGCGCAACATGGAGTCCGATCTCCGCCCGATCGGCTAAGTCATCTTACCACAATTACGTGTGGGTCGACATTGACTTTCCTAGCCATCAACTCATCCTAATTAAGGGTAATAATCTCAATATAATATAACGGGAATTTATCCGTATATCAATCCTTACACCGGCACGTGTAGTTTTAGGCTTGTGCATTTATAACCTAGACCTCTTCGGTGACCTAACTATAATCCCAAAGACATTCATCATAAAAAGGATAATATACTTTTCATATGTAATTCATCATTCCTAAGAGGACCAAGACGGAATACTTGGAGTGTAAATTAAGTGGCGAGACTCAAGGGGGTAAGGGGAGGTGAGGCTGGACTCGCAGGTCATCCCTAGGAGAGGAAGTTTTAAGTACCTTGGGTCTATTATTCACGGGGATGGGGAGATTGATGAAGATATCACACATTGTATTGGGGCAGGATGGATGAAATGGAGACTCCCTTCATGTGTTTTATGTGACAAGAAGGTTTCATCAAAACTTAAGGGTAAGTTCTACAGAGTGGTGGTCAGACCGACGATGTTGTATGGGACTGAGCGTTAGCCAGTCAAGATCGCTCATGTATAGAAGATGAAGGTAGCAGAGATGAGGATGTTGAGAGAGATGTGCGGGCACACCAGGTTAGATAGGATCAGAAATAAGGTTATTCGCGACAAGGTGGGTGTGGCCCCTATTGAGGACAAGATGCAGGAAGCACGACTTAGGTGGTTTAGTCATGTGAGGAGAAGGAGCACAGATGCCCCGGTGAAGAGGTGTGAGAGGTTGACATTGGAGGGCCCACGAAGAGGTAGAGGTAGGCCAAAGAAGAGGTGGGGAGAGGTGACAAGGCAAAACATGGTGCAGCTTCAGCTGACCGAGGACATAACCCTTGATAGGAAGGTATGGAGGTCGAGGATTAGGGTAGTAGAGTAGGTAGTCTAGAGTGTTCATAACAGTAGTATTGGCACGCAGTCTCGCTTTCTGTGGGCAGTAGGTTTTTATGACTAACCGTTGTTTTCTTTCATTGTTGATTACCTTAATATCTTGTTGTTTTTATTCTGCTTTTATATGGCTTTTTGCTATTGTCCCTTCTTGTCTATATTTTCATTAATGTGGTGATTATGCTTTCTTGAGCCGAGGGTCTATTGGAAACAGCCTCTCTATTCTCACAAGGTAGGGGTAAGGTCTGCGTACACACTACCCTCTCCAGACCCCACGGTGTGGGATAAGACTGGGTATGTTGTTGTTGTTGTTGATGATGATGTAATTCATCATTCGTGGCATGATGGCTGCATTTCATATTTCATACTTTTATTTTTTCATTTGACATGGATTATGAAGCATGTAAAGACACTTATATGGCATCCAGAAAATCATAGCTTCAACTCAATGAATACATAAGGACTTAGAACACATTAGAGACATTTATAAAGAAGAACATAGAAATTTTGAAGGAGCCATGAATTGAATTCATACCCATTTGATAAATCGATCATATTTGGACTATTTCCCCAAGGGAGGGCATAACACATGTACAAGATAAATTGAGGCATGATTTGAGAAATTAAACATGTGATGTATCAAAACATTTGTGACTATTGAGCACAATAAGGGCGGAAGCTTGGTCAAACCGTACTTAGAATTCATAAGAACTCATGGAACTCAATTTTGTAAGAAGAGTTTAGCCTTCATACCTCAATGGAGCTTCCCTTAGAACTAATACAACGTTCCAAACTCCTAGCGGCTTCGATCTATAAAGATAATAAAATTGACCATAATTAGGAAGGGGCTCATAGGCATTTCATCAAATATTAGGTGTGCAAATTTGTCTATAAGGTCATATGGTGGTAATCCTTCACCCCCAAAACCAATCCCCACATCAATAGCTTACCAATGTTAGTTTAACAACCACCCCACCACCTTTATTGGTAAATGCATGCACAATTGACCAACTCCTTCTCTCAAGAACCATACTTCCCACTACATATATTCAGCCCAATTTCGAAATTGAGAGCTAGGGGTAGAACCTTACGTCTTAGAAGAAGACTTTGTGAGTTCTTCCCTTGAATTTCAAAAGCTTGATCAAAGAGTAGAATGTTGAAGTGATTGAGCTTAACCTTCTCTCTCTATCTAGCTCTCCCTTCTCTCTAAAATGCTAGATTTTTGCCTTCAAAAGAGCCCCAATGGCTTTTAATCAAAATAGGGTCAGGTTATAAAATACATAAAATGGACCCTCCGAACCCAATTTGCGCTAGCTGAATGCACCGTAGAATAGGTATGTGGTCCGTAAAAGGACCGCAAAATCGTCCTCCAAAACTGGGTTGGCCTGGCCTAGTCTGTGGCAGATCTACGGTCAGCAGATTACTTATGCGGCCGCAAAATGGACCGCCAAACCTCCCTTAAGAAAATCCTCATACTGGTTCTGTGACGGAAGTGCGGCTCGCGAAATGGATATGCGGCCGCATAATTGACCACAGAAAAGCCCTCAAAATTAAGCTCTACCTGGTCCACTATGCGGCTAGTCTGCAGCCAGCGGAGCAGTTCTGCGGTAGCATAATGGACATCAAAAATGCATGCTTCGCAAAATTATCCATCAATTGCACAACACATTGAACAACCCAACGCGAAAATCATCTATAACCTTCCATATACTGTATCCTACCTCGGCGCCATGAAACCTCACATTGTTTGCGAAATTTTACGGGGCCTTACAATAGCCACAAAGTCAACCTATGGTCAAATTTAGGAAATTTTTATACCTCCAAATTGTCAACTTTCGGCAAAAAGAGCCAATTCAACCTAGGAACCTTCGAATCCAATTCTGGGCATATGTCTGTAAGAACCCGTAAAAGATTTAAACTAAAAACTCAGGGTTTCGTAGTGTCAAGGTAGATTCTGAATTCGAACTTTTTGGATTGAACAGTACCCCACGGACTTAGAGGAAAATATTTCTCAAAAAGACGCATTTCTGCGGCCCATTATGCGGCCGTATAATCACTCTGCGGACCGCATAACAGCCGTAGAGTGAAGAAGTACGTTGGCCAATTTGAGGTCAGCTTTGCGGTCGATTATGCGACCGCATAACCACTATGCGGACCGAATATCGATCGCATAATCCCTCTTGGATTTTTGTGAAGGGAGTTCTGCGGTGCATTATGCGACCGCAGAATAAGTATGCGGACCGCATACTGGTCACTTACCTGGGGCGTAAGTTCAGGCACCTGAGCGCCATTTCTGCGATAACTTTGCGGACCGCATAACCATTATGCGGTCGCATATGCGACCATAGACCTGTGTCGGGGCACCCATTTTCATAATTTAAAACCCGACCCCCATTCCGTTAAAACACCCTTTTAGTCTATTTTGAAGCTCATTTCTCATATTTCTATTGTGAGAGAGAGAGGGTTCTAGAGGGAGGGCCTAATTTTCATCAATTAATCTTCAACCATCACTCAAGGCTTTGGAAATATTCAAGTAGAGCACCAAGTTCTCCATCCTAAAAGGTAAGACCTCATCACCCCAACTCTTAATTTCAAACATAGCTATAATGGGGTACTAGGGTAATACTTCATGGGTATGAGAGTGATTCATCTTGCATGCATGTGATAAAGAGTGTGGGAAAAATAAAAAGTGAACTAGAGCTATGAACATTTTCCTAATTTTGGGCTCAATTTGTATATTGCAAAAATAGATTGAGGTTGCTAAGGGTTCTGGATAATTGTAGAGTCTAAAGAAGCACGATTGAGGTATGTATGGCTAACTCTTTTCTTCTTAGAATCAAATTTCTAGTGTCCGAATAATTGGTGTAAGTTCCAACTTGATCATAATAGAATTGTTTGCCTTAGTGTGTTGGATTGAAAGATTCATGTTCCCTAATTGTTTTAGATGGTTACCATGTCATCATGCTATTTGAGAACGAAATTATGATTTTCCAAGCTCCTTCCCTTATGTGTGAAATGCCTTATGTGATGGTACTTATCAACATGATTGATGACGTTATTTGAACAAATACAAAGGGAAATACTTGAAATGTAAAATATTTCCAAGTACCAGGAATTACTTAATAAATGAGGCTGTTTGTTCCATGTAACGAAATATGAGAAAGAGTTGTGAATTAAGTGAACAATTGAAAGAGGTTATGTCTCAAGTGAGATGGCTTAGCCGATCGGGGCGAGATCAGACGTCATGCTGTACACATGGTGGCATTTGTGTTGGAATTATTGATTTACATTATGGATATGGATATGTCTCACTTGAGATGGCTTAGCCGGTCGGGCCGAGACCGGACTCCATGTAAACACACGGTGGCATTATGAGTTGTGTCTTTGGCACTAAAGATTATTAACCTAAAAAGATGAAAGAATTGAACTGGAAACTACATAGTCCTTAATTGATGTTTCTTTGTATTTCTATGAAGTAATTATTGATTATTATGATTGTCTTCTCTTTGTTTCACTGTTCATTGTACTAAGATTGGTGTTTGCCTTACATACTAGTACTATTCGACAGTACTAACGTCCCTTTTGCCGGGGGCGCTGCATCTTCGAATAGATGTAGGTGGTTCCATCGCACACAGTGCTGATCGCAGATAGTGGTGCTTTCCCTCACACTCATCACAGCAGTCTTGGTGAGCCCCATTTTTTTCTGGGGTCATGTAGTCCTTCTTTTGCATAAGATTTCATATTTTGAGGTATAGCCGGGGCCTTGTTGCCGGCATTGTCATGTTGCTCTTTTGTACCCTTAGAGGCTCCGTAGACGTTTATGTGGGTCATGTATATATGTTGGGGTGGTCGTTGGATCGAGTTGTATTTTGAAAACCTAACTATGACATAATGTATATAATGAAAAATGAACTAGCAACGTTTATAATTTTATATAACTGATCTCTCCCCTGTTTTACAAATATTGTGGCACGAGGTCTTTGCCATGCGAGGGTGACTGATAATGTGGGCACGAGGTGCCATATGTGTGTACGATTCTATTTGATGACTCATTGTTGAAACTGAGCCTTTACTTTTATTAAATTTTTATCCCTTGTTCTGATGAGATTACAGTTATTTCCTTCTGTTATTCTTCCTACTGTCAGTCTTTGATATTTTGTACAGGTTAGTTGACTAGTGAGTGTTTTGACTTGAATCTCGTCACTACTCTACATAGGTTAGTCTTAATACTTACTGGGTACCGACAATGGTGTACTCACACTACGCTTCTGCATATTCTTTGTGCAGATCCAGGTACCTCAGATCCTGCGGGTCGTTAGAGGGTGGTGTCGAGCTGTTGGAGATTTCAAGGTATACTTGCTGCTCCATTCACATGCCTCAAAGTCTCCATTCTATTTCTTTTTCTATTGTTTATGTCTTTCAAATAGTGATGTATTTTTGAGACTTCATGTACACTTTATGTAAAGCTTATGACTTAGTATTACCGAATTTTGGGAAGTTGCTTATTGTATTAATGTTTGGCAGTTTTAGTATATTTAGCAACTTTTATTAAATTCTAAAGTTGTTATATTCTGATTGGTAACGTGATGTAATAGGCTTACGTAGTCTTAAGAACTAGGTGCCATCACAACTCCTATGATAAAATTTTGGGTCGTGATAATGTTTCATTGGATTTCTGACGAGTCACATATATCCTAGTGTACATGCCATTTAGCAATGGAATAGGCACACTAACATAACTACACATAATTTTGCTTAGTGAATAGTCTCGATTCCTTATAGTTTTTTTGTTCTGTTTTTCATTTTTTTTGTTAGAGAATAGAAAATTAACGAAGAATACAATGTATTTTAGCTTGAAGCATTATTTAGATTTAAGCAGTACGTGAATGTTGCTTATAGCCTATTTGGATAAGTTTTTTTCGGCTAAAAGTATTTTTTTGCAAAAAGTGTTTTTCCCAATATTAAGGTGTTTGGCCAAACTTTAGAAAGAAAAAAAAAGTATTTTTGACTAGAAGCAGAAGCAACTATCGAGAAGCAGAAAAAGAATCTTCTCTCCAAAAATACTTTTTTGAAAAACACTTTTGAGAAACATATACCTAAAAATACTTTTTAATAACTTAGCCAAATACTAGTTGCTGCTCAAAAGCACTTTTCAAATTAATTATCAAAATACAAATTGTTTCTCATCAAAAGTACTTTTTTATAAAGCACTTTGAGAAAAATACTTTTTAAAATAAACTGATTTTAGAAGCTTACGGGCTAATAATCATGAAAAAGGAAGAACGATGCTTTAATAGCTTGTCATTTTAGATGTTCCGATTTTTATCCTAACGTGGTTGTTTCTCATAATTATATCAACATACGCTTCTTGAATTATTTTTAAATGTATTTTTTTTGCATATATAAACTAAATTAGGATGATATTTACCACATTTAGTTAGGTTTCTCTATTTACAAAAAATAACTAAATTTTATTACTAAATATATACATATGATATATATATTGTCACGACCCCAAATTCTCACCTTAGGATGCTGTGATGACACCTATTCTCTAAGACTAGGTAAGCCTAATATTTATTGATAGCTTAAAAGAAATAACAAATATAGATAATAGAATAAACCGATAATGCTCATAATAACTCCAAAACAGAACTTCAGTAACAAAATTCCCAAAACCGGTGGAACTGAGTCATAAGCTCTACATAAATGTACTAAAATATGTAATACAACACTATCTGATAATAGGATAAATAATAGTAAATGGAATAACAGAAGTTAACTCCGAGGCTTGCGAGCGTCGAGCAGGTATACCTTGAAGTCTCCGGAAACAACTGAAATCACTGACTTCCGGCACTAGCATGAGTACACCACAATGGTATCCAGTAAGTATCAAGCCTAACCTCAGTAGAATAGTAACGAGCCAGGTCTAGACACCTACTAGGATAAGAAAATTGAACATAGTATAGTATAGTCTAATGACGGAACGCGAGGAAATGATTGACAACAAAATAGTATAATAATGTAGTCTAACAACAGAATTTAAAGCAATAAAGGCAACAAGGGATGAACATATGATAAGAATAATAAAAAATCAAATACGGACAAATATAAGTAAAGCAAATGAAGAGATAATAAAACTGTTCAACCAACAAGCCTCTTTAACGTAGAATGTATAACAAGAATCACAACCGAGATACTACACCTTACAAACTCATTTCACAAGACACAATCGCAATCTTCCTTATATCACCGCGAGAGCCTTGCATTTATTTTGAAAACATTTTTTTCGAAATAGCTACATGTGTTTTAGCCCCCTTATCTCATCGCGTGGCTTCAAGTAGTTCCCTTACTAGAAACACGCGTATCAATCCCACCTTATCTCACCGTATGCATATCAACCCCTATCCTTATACCACCGCATGTGTATCAATATTATAACACAACAATCAACACGCACCACACATGTCCATATGCCACAACACTTTCAAAAAGTCAACAATACCAATGATACCACAACATAGAGCACATGGCTCAACCAACAATGTGAACAAGAATTTCAATAATAATAAAATAAATGAAGAATACTCAACGAGGAAAGACATCTTAATAATAAAAAATATCAAATAAGAATAATTCAACAATAAAAGAGGAACAAGATAATAAAAGAGGTAACAACTTCAACTAAAGCATATAAGAACAAACTTGACAGTAAAAGATAGAACTTATGCTAACAACGTCAAATAGAGCATGTGAGAGCCAATTCAACAATGGAATATATAACATTTTAAGACAATTTCGATTAAATGCATGGAAGAAGTCTAATAGTCTAAATCGGTCAAAATACCATATATAAATCCGTGTACACACTCGTCACCTCATGTACACGTCTTTCACATAATACAAATAAAACAATCAACCCAAATGCTAAGGTGTAGTTCTCCCACACAAAGTTAGGCAAGATACTTACCTCAACTAGGTCAAATCAACCCTCAAAAATAGTTTTTCCCCTATAATTCACCTCTGCTCGTCTCAAATCTAACAAAAAATGACTTAATAATATTAAACAATGCAAGAGAAACCAATTTTAATAGATAAAGCTATGATCTTTACACAATTTCCCAAAAGTCAACAAAATTTAACCTCGGGCTCGCTCGATCAAAACCCGAGTCCAAGAGTAGATTCCGACTACACATATCCCCACGAGTCTATATATGTGTTTTATTTTCAAATCCGAGTCTATTTCGACTCTCAAAACCTAAATTTTTATTTTTCAAAACTTAGACAAAAATTACAAAAAGTTCCTCTTTGATTCTCATAAGTTTGCTGTCAAATCTCATATATAATTATGAAATATAGTTGGAAATTAATTAAAACTACTTACCCAATGATTGTAGATGAAAACCCCCTCTCCATGTCGCCTCCTACCGAGTCTGGGGTTGTAAAATGAGAGAAGTGAGATGAAATTGGTTCGTAATTGCGAACCCTTGCAATTGTGTAAGGCCCCAAAAAATGTTACCTAAAACGGGGTTTCGTGGTGCTGAAGTAGACTTATGCATTGATGATCGTCGCGGTTCAGACTTTTTGGGTTGAGAAATACGTTGGGGAGTTGAAGAAAATATTTGGAAGTGCATGGCATTTCTGCGGTCCTCTCTGCAGTCGCAGAACTGATCTACGGACCGCAAATCTACCGCAGACTGAAGCAGAAATTTGGGCAAAAGTTTTGGACCATTATGCGGTCGCATAATCATTTCGTGTGCCACATAAGCCATCGCAGACCCAGCACAAAACAAATTTCTGGAGGAAAGTTCTACGGTGCATTATGCGACAGCAAAATAGGTCTACGGACTGCAGACCGGTCGCAAAGTGAGGCAAGAGTGCCCAGTTCCGGAGGGCCATTATGCAGTCCATTCCACAGACCATAGAAGCGTTATGCGGTCGCATATGCGACCCCAGATCTGCATCGAGGTTTCATTTTTTCTAATTTTTGAACCCGACCCCATTCTTATAAAACAGTCCTAGGGATTATTTTAGAAGGTTCAAACTTATATTTTAGAGATAGGAAGGTGGTCTAGAGTGAGAAAAGAAAATTCTAAGTCACCTGTTCATCAATCTTTGCTCAAGCCTTGAAGAATTCTCTAGGGTAACTCACAAGGTCTTCAACCAAAAGATAAGGTTCTAGCCCTAGCCTTCAATTTCAAGTTTTGACGTAAAATAGGTAATAAGACAAGCAATTCTTGGGAGTGGGAGTTGTTCATTATGCATGCATGTACTATCTAGGGTTGTGGGGAGATCGTTCAGCTCAATTGGGTAGATTTTGTGTAGTGAATTAGAGGAACCCACCACAGGAGGACCTTGAGATCATAATGGCCACCTAGTGTTTGATAAAATGCTCAAATGAGCTAGAATCATGAACTCCTTCCTAATTCGTATTCAATGTTGCTATGTCTCTAAGTAGATCAAAGTTTCTAGGATTCCGAAATTGTGTAGTGAATTAAGGAAAGCTCAAAGAGAGGTATATTGGCTAAACTCCTCTTTTAAAATTGAACCCCACAATAGCCTTGTAAGTCCCGTGATGCTCATTATCAATTGAATATTCCAAGTAAGCCTTGTGTCAAAATAAATATACGTTCAATATGTATTCCAAAGATTCTTGTTAGGTTGAATTACTGTTTGAGAATGTTGTTTAAGTATGGGCAGTGTGTTATTATGTTATGATTTAAAAACGTGATTCTAATGAAAGCTATCATGTCAAATTGTGTAAGAAATCACATATGCCTAAGACCCTAAATTGCTCAAATATGTGTTTAAAGTCTTAATTTGAAAGGCCTTATTGTTGATTATCCATGATGATATTTGAAAGTAAAAGAAGTGAACATGAAATATGATGTGCGGCCAACGTGCCAAGAACGATATTCGTCATGGCCATTGGTGCCAATGAAATGAATGATATGCAAAATATTACAAAATAAGTGGTAAATACTTTTAATAGTAAATGCTTTGGGAGTATCGATAAGCCACCGAGGAAGGGTAGGTCGAAATAGCATAACCCCGAAACTACACGTGCCGGTGTAGGAGTGATTGATGTGTGAAGGGTGGGCTGAGATTGATGTGTTGAGATGTTTCCCCTTATATGGGATGAGATTATTACTAGCGAGATATGATGTGATGTCGACCCACACGACATTGTGGCGAGACACCTTAGCCGATCGGGCTGAGATCGGATGCCATACCGCGCACATGGTAGTATTGTGAGTGGATATATCAGTGTGAGACGGCTTAGCCGGTCAGGTTGAGATCGGACTCCGTGCTAAAACACGGTAATGTATCGGTGTTAAATATCTCATAACTTAAAAAGATTGGAACTTACTTAAAATTTTCCTTTCCCATAACTTGACACCTTGATACTATTTGATTCTCTTATTAATTTCCTGTTTCCTTCTCCGTTTGCTGTTACTCGTTCTATTGAGAGGGTGTTTAGTTTTACATACTAGCACTATTCCATATGTACTAACGTCCCTTTTGTCAGGGGCGCTGCATCTTTAATGGATGCAGGTGGTTCCACAATGGAGGATACTGGCCAGTGACAACAACACCCCCTCTCCTCAGCTGACTTGGTGAGCCCCACTTCATTTCGGGGTCCTGTATCTCTTGTTCCATGTACATAGTGTTTTGAGGTATAGCCGGGGCCTTGTTTCCAGCACTGTCGTAGCACTCTTTTGTTTCTATTAGAGGCTTCGTAGACATAGTGTGGGTTGTATCTGTTTTTGGGAAGGTTAAACTAAAAATGTTGTAATCGTACCATCTATTCCACTTTAACTATGATTATGCAATGTACTATTTTGGAGACTTGTTAATGACGTCACCAATGGAAATGAACTGGTGTTATTCACATGGCCTCTTACTATCTAATTAATGAAATGTATTTATTCATGGGTGAGTTGGGTAGACGGCACTATGCAGGCTTGCTCGACCGGGTAGCTCTGTTGAGTTTCGGTCGTGCTCCCCGAGGTCTGGGCGTGACATTGCAAAGAAAGACTCGCAAATGCGACAACTGTCAAGCCCAGGAGATGTCGCAATTGTGATGCAGACCTCGCAAATTTGAAGTCTGCCCTCCTCGCCAATGCGACCTACCCAACTTAAGCCTAGCTTTCGCAAATGCGAACTAGGTATCACAAATCTCGATACCTGAGTCCCCCCTGTCTTGTTCGCAACTACGATGCTGGTGCTCACGTTTGCGACAATTGCCCTACCAGCGCACTAGCAACATGTATTTGAATCCAAACCTTTTTGAAAAATATCTGAAACTCAACCGAGCCCTTGCAGATCCAAACCAAACATCTATACAAGTCTAGAAACATCATACGAACTCGCTCACGCGATCAAAACTTAAAAATAACATCTAGAACTGCGAATCGGACATCAAAACGCATGAATTTCAAAAGAAAACTCAAAAACCTCTAGAATTGCAACTAAGCATCAGAATCCTATCAGACCAACTCCAAAGGATACCAAATTTTGCAGCCAAGTTTCAAATAGCAAAGCTGACCTATTCCAAGTCCCAAAACCAAATTCTAAACCCGTTAGCCAAAAAGTCAACCTACGGTCAAACTTGAAAAAACTTCTAAACCTCAAATTGCCAACATTCAGCAAAACAAGTCAGATCAACCTATGGACATCCGAATTCAATTCATAGTATACCCCTAAGTCCAGTATCATTATACGAACCTATGGAGCCATCAAAACACAGTTAAGGGGTCATTTTCACAAAAGTCAAACTTCTGTACACATTTCCAACTTAGGCTTCTAAACCAATAACTAAAGGGTCCAAATCATCCCAAAACCTTCCCGGAATGAAACTAACCAACTCCGCAAGTCATAAAATGACAAATACACATATGTGAAGCATCAAAAGAGAAAATGGGGCTCAAATACAGAAAACGACCGGATGACATCTCCATTGAACCTTCACTGAAGCAATGCTCTTTGACCTCAACTTTTGGACCTGTCTGTCCAAGATAGCCACCGGCTCCTTAACATAAGGCAAATCCTTGTCCAATTGGACTGATCTGAAATCTAATACATATGATGGATCACCATAATACTTCCAGAGAATGGAAACATGGAACACTGGGTGAACTGCCGATAAGTTGGGTGGCAATACAAGTCTCGAGGCCACCTCCCCAACTCTCTCAAGGATCTCAAAAGGACCAATATACCTAGGGCTCACCTTTCTCTTCTTCCCAAACCTCATCACACCCTACATGGGTGAAACCCAAAGCAAAACCCTCTCTCCCGCCATACATTCTCAATCACGAACATTCCGATCAACATAACTATTATGTCTATAATGTGCTGTACAAAGTTGATACTGAATCAACTTGACTTTCTCCAAGGCATCCCAACTAAATCAGTTCCCAACAACCTAGCCTCTCTCGGCTCAAACCAACCAACTGGAGAGCAACACCACCTCCCATATATGGCCTCATAAGGAGCCATCTCAATAATCGATTGGTAGCTGTTGTTGTAGGCGAACTCTATAAGCAATAGGAACTGATCCCATGAACCCACGAAATCCATAACACAGGCGCGTTGCATGTCCTCCAAGATCTTAATGGTGTGCTCGGACTGCCTGTCCATCTTGGGGGAAATGATGTACTCAGCTCAACTCGTGTGCCTAACTCACGCTGCACGGCTGTCAAGAATTACGATGTGAACCGCGTGCCTCGATTGGAGATAATGGATAATGGCACACCATGGAGATGAACTATCTCACGGATATATCTCTGGGATCTAAAGAATAGGTAGTCACCACCGAAATGAAATGTACAGACTTGGTAAGTCTATCTACAATAACCCACACTGCGTCAAATTTCATTAAAGTCTATGGGAGCCCAACAACGAAATCCATGGTAATACATTCCTACTTCCACACTAGGGAATCTCAAGTCTCTGAAGCAAACCGACTGGCCTCTGATGCTCGTACTTCACCTGCTGACAGTTCAGACATCGAGCCACATACTCTACTATGTCTTTCTTCATTCTTCTCCACTAATAGTATTGTTTCAAATCCCAATACATCTTGGCGGCACCCGGGTGTATGGAATACTGCAAACTGTGGGCCTACTCAAGGACCAACTCACGCAACCCATCCACATTGGGCACACATAACCGACCCTACATCTACAACACCCCATCATTACCAATAGAAACCTCGTTTGCATCGTCGTGTTGCACTATGTCCCTAAGGACAAGCAAATGGGGGTCGTCATACCGACGCGCTCTGATGCGCTAATACAAGGAAGATCGAGAAACCACACAAGTAGGAACCCGGTTGGGCTCAGAAACATCCTGTCTCACAAAATGATTAGCCAAAGCCTGAACATCCATGGCTAGTGGCCTCTCTGTTGGCCGTAAATATGCCAAACTACCCATGCACTCAGCCTTTATACTCAAGGCATCGGCCACCATGTTGGGCTTCCCAGGATTATATAAAATAGTGATATCATAGTCTTTCAGAAACTCTAACCATCTTGGCTGCCAAAAATTAAGGTCCTTCTACTTGAACAGATGTTGGAGACTCCGGTGGTCGATATAGACCTCACACGGAACATTGTACATATAGTACCTCCAAATTTTCAATGCATGGACAATAGCTACCAATTCTAAGTTGTGCACTGAGTAATTCTTATCATGAACCTTCAACTACCGAGAGGCATAGGAAATTACCCTACCATCTTGCATAAACACCCCGCCAAGCCCAATACGCCACACATCACAATACATAGTGTAAGACCCCAAACCTGTATGCAACACCAACATTGGGGCAGTGGTCAATGCAGTCTTTAGCTTCTGAAAGCTCGCCTCACACTCGTCGGACTTTCTGAAAGGAGTACCCTTCTGGGTAAATCTAGTCAAAGGTGCAACAATGGATGAGAAACCCTCTATGAAACGACGATAATATCGGGCCAAACCAAGGAAACTCCAAATCTCAGTAGCTGAAGATGGTCTAGGCCAACTCTGAGCTGCCTCAATCTTCTTGGGATCTAACTTGATCCCCTCACTAGACACCATATAACCCAAAAATGCCACCAAATCGAGCCAGAACTCACACTTGGAGAATTTTGCGTACAACTTCTTCTTCCTCAAGGTCTGGAGTACGATCCTCAAATATTGCACATGATCCTCCCGGCTGCGAGAATATACCAATATGTCATCAATAAAAATGATGAATGAATAAAGATATGGCTGGAATACATTATTCATCAAATGCATAAATGTTGTTGGGGCATTGGTCAGTCCAAATGATATCACTAGAAACCCGTAGTGACCATACCGAGTCCTGAAAGTAGTCTTTGGAATATCTAGATCCCTAATCTTCAGCTGATGATACCTTGACCTCAAATCAATCTTCGAGAACACTCTGGCAAACTGAAGCTGGTCAAACAAGTCATCAATGCATGGTAATGGGTACCAGTTCTTCACTGTAACCTTGTTCAACTTACCTAGAATCAATACACATCTACATAGTACCATCCTTTGTCTTCACAAATAGAACCGGATCACCCCAAGGCGAAACACTCGACCGAATAAAACCCTTATCGAGCAATTTCAGAAGTTGTTCCTTTAGCTCCTTCAACTCCACTGGTGCCATACGATATGGTGGAATAGAAATGGGCTGAGTGCCCGGCACCCGGTCAATAATAAAATCAATATCCCTATTGGGTTGCATGCCCTATAGGTCTGCTTTGAACATAACTGGGAAATCTCTCACTACCGGAACTAACTCAACGGTAGGAGTATCGGCACTGACATCCCTCAAAGGCTAGAAATGCTTCACACCCCTTTTAAACCATTCGTTGTGCCTTAAGAAAGGACACAACCCCATGAGGAATATAATCTAATGTACCCCTCCACTCCAACTGCAGCAAACCTGGCATAGCCAATGTCACAGTCATGATGTGACAATCATGAATAGCGTGATATGGAGACAACCAATCCATGCCCAAGATCACGTCAAAGTCCACCATACTGAGTAACAATAGATCGACTTTGGTCTCATAACCACTAATAACGACTATACATGACCGATAAACACAATCCACAACAATACAATGTCCCACAGGCGTTGACACATATACACGAACACT
This sequence comes from Nicotiana tabacum, assembly GCF_000715075.1. Classification (NCBI taxonomy): domain Eukaryota; kingdom Viridiplantae; phylum Streptophyta; class Magnoliopsida; order Solanales; family Solanaceae; genus Nicotiana; species Nicotiana tabacum. The sequence goes on from NC_134102.1 coordinate 53,079,760, forward strand.
CAAAGAATCATGAGATATATCCAAATACGGAGAAAAGTGAGATGACACCTATGAATAAGTGGAACCCGGACCAAATAAGACTGATGCATCCCTATGATAGATCGGAACAATACTTGTAATAACAACGTGTGATGCAACCACCTCTGTCCTACTAGGAAAAGAATAGAAACGAGCCTGGCCTCCCCCTCTAGGGAGACCTCTACCCGCCTGACCTCTACCCCTAGCTGGTTGTGCAGGTGGAGCGGCAACTGGAGCAGCAACCATGGCTTATGGACCATGTGGAATCTGTGGAGCCTATGTAGTCTGTGGAGGTGCACCCCTCCTGAGTCTAGGGCAGTCCCTCACCATATGTTTGGTATCACAACACTTGAAACAAACTCTTAGTGGGCGTGACTGCTGAAACTGACCCTGACCTGGTCGGCTAGACTGTCAGATAGAGGCACCCAGTGCAAGAGGTGCACTGGAAAGTGGCTGAGCAAAATGGGCAACTTGAGACCTTGAAATAGCCAGAGCACTGCTAATAGTTGGGAGTGTTGAATGAACTGGGCAGTGTAGATAGCCTCTGCCATAACGAGCTGCAACCGGAGCATGGGCACTACTATATACTTCAGATTCTCTAGGCCTTTTGGCCTCCGTGTCCTCTCTCTCTCTCTCTCTCAGCCCCGCATACCCTCCAGCCTCCGAGCGATCTCAACCACCTGCTGAAATAAAGTGTCCATCTCCAACTCCCAAGCTATATTGAACCTAAGACCATACTTGAGCCCCTCGATGAACCTGTTAACTTGCTCTCTAATTGTAGAAACCAAGGCATGTGCATGTCGGGGTAACTCACTAAATCGGATAGCATACTCTGACATCGACATAGTCCCCTGCCACAACTGCTCAAACTCTGTGTGCCATGCATCTCGAAGGGTCTGGGAACAAACTCACTCAAGAACATCTCTCAAAATTGAGCCCAAGTGAGTGGGGTTGTATCAGGTGGTCGACCCAACTCGTAAGCTTAAGACCACCGACATGCTGCTCATAATAGATGAAATGTTGTAAAAGCAACTCTGCTCACCTCCACAATACCCATGGTGCGTAGAATACAATGTCACTTCTCTAGAAAACCCTGCGCATCCTCTATAGCTGCACCACTAAAAGTAGGAAGATCATACTTCTTGAACCTCTCAAGTCTCCTCTGCTCCTCCTCAGATGCCTCTGGCCTGACCTCAGGCTAAACCAAAATAACGGGCTGTGCTGTCATGACACCTGGGACCTAATAAATATGGAACCAATGCTCTGGGGTACAGACCTTGGGATTTTGAGCTCCTCCCCCACCTTGAGATGTAGCTGGTGCAAGGGGGATCAATCCTGCCTGAGCCAGAGTGCCGAATATGTGCAAAAACTGTGCTAGGGTCTCCTGAAGTCTAGGTTAATAACAGGCATCTCGGGTACCTGTCCCTCAATCGTAGCTACTGGTGGCTCCTAGTCACTGCTCATGCAGGTGCTCTGGCTGCAGCATGTGCCCCTCCTGAGCCTCTGCCCTGGCCTCGCATGGCCTCTAACAGGGGGCGCGAGTGTCTAATCATATGATCCAGCAGTGCGTGATCTGTGAGAGACTAGAAAGACAAAGACTTAAATTACGAAATCAACAAAATTGCACGATAAGAGATTAAAGAAGTGGATTTCCCTAACAGTTACGTAGCCTCTCGAAGATAAGTACAGACGTCTCTGTACTGATCCGCAAGACTCTACTAAACTTGTTTATGACTCGTAACACCTATGAACCTAGAGCTCTGATACCAACTTATCACGATCCCAAATACCCACCTTAGGATGCTGTGATGACACTTAGTCTCTAAGACTAGGTAAGCCTAAAATTCATTGATAGCTTAACAGAAATAACAAAATAAGATAATAGAATAAACCGATAAAGCTCATAATAACTCCAAAATGGAACATCAGTAACAAAATCCCCAAAACCGACAGAACTGAGTCATAAGCTCTAACGAAATGTACTAAAATCTCTAATACAACACTGTCCAATAATAGGATAAACAGTAGTAAAGGGAATAACATAAGGTAACTCCGTGGCCTGTGAGCATAGAACAGGTATACCTTGAAGTCTCCGGAAATAACTGAACAATCACTGGCGTCTGGGATGAGCAAATGTACCTGGATCTGCACAAAAAGGTGCAGAAGCATAGCATGACTACACCACAATGGTATCCAGTAAGTATCAAGCCTAACTTCGGTAGAGTAGTGACGAGGCTAGGTCAAGACACCTACTAGGACAAGAAAACTAAAAAAAATATAGTATAGTCTAATGACGGGAAGCGAGGAAATAAATAACAACAAAGCAGTATAAAAATTATAAGGCCCCGTGAAATGTTTCCTAAAAATCGGGGTTCTGTGATGCCATGGTAGGCGTAGACATAGGCATTTATGTAGCCCATTATGCAGTCGCATAATCACTCTGCGGGTCACAGAATGGCCGCAGAGTGAAGCAGCTACTTGGGCCATTTTTTATATCAATTTTGCGGCCATTGTGACTGCACAACAATTTCACGGGCCGCACTTTTGTCGCAAAATCAGCCTTAGGATTTTTGCGGAGGGAGGTTCTGCGGCACATTATGCGACCGCAGAACAGGTCTGCAGGCTGCATAACTACCGCAGAACCAGGCAGATTATTTCCAGTTTTTGGCACCAAATTATGCGGCCGATATTAGGACCGCATATCCATTCTGCGGTCGCATATGCGACCGCATACACTATTCCGGAGCTTCATTTTTGGGGTTTTTAAACCCAACCCTATTTCGTTAAAACATATGCCATAGTCCATTTTTGAGCATATTTCTGATATTATTAGAGTGAGAAAGAGTTCTTAGAGTGGGGAAGTAACCTTCAATATAATATCCAACAATCCTTGCTCAATCCTTGAAGATTATCAAGAAAGTCCTCATCTTAGAGGTAAGAATCTATGCCCTAGCTCTTAATTTCGAATATCTTCTAAAAATGGGATAATTAGAAAGACAATTATTGGGTGCGGGGGTTGTTCATCTTGCATGCATGTGTTATCAAAGAATGTGGGAAGGTTGTGAGCTAAAAATGGTAGAGAATGGGTTGGGGAATGATGGGATCTTTCACAAAAGGGCTTTAAAAACATTAATGCACACCTAGTGTTTGATAATGTGCTCAAATAAGCTAGAATCATGACCATCTTCCTAATTTTGGTCAAACTTGTTATATTTCTAAAATAGATTGAAGTGCTAAGAACTCCGAAACGTTTTAAAGTTTAAAGGAAGCTCAATTGAGGTATGTTGGCTAAACCCCATTCTTCTTAGAATCGAATCCCACAGTGTTCATATAATTGGTGTAAGTCCCAAATTGATCATAACAGAATTGGCTATTCCGAATATGCTTGTGTTGAAGGATATATGCTCAATATGTATTGTAAATGCTTCATCATATCACCTTGTCATTGAGGATGTGTTCAAAATATGGAATATATGTTGAAAATGTTAAGACTTCAAGTCAAGATCAAAATAAAGGTTGTTATGCCAAATTGTATGAAAAGCCTCTATGTGCCTAAGATTCCCAAATTGCTCATATGTGAATTTAATGTCTTGAATGGGAAGCCTTATTATTGTTGATAATGATAATGATGTTTGAATGTGAAAATGAAAAACTGGAATTATGAAATACGACCAAGTGCCAAGAATAACTTTATAATTGTGGCCACTAGTGCCAATGAATTGAAAGGATGTGAAATAAGTATGATGTGAGATGATTGACTGGAAAAGGTAATGTCTCGGGTGAGACAGCCTAGCCGATCGGGCCGTGATTCGATGCCATACCGCACACATGGTGGTGACTGTGCTGAAAATGATAATTTAAATTGTGGGTATGGTTGATGTCTCAAATGAGACAACCCAGCCGATCGGGTCATGATCGGACTCCGTGTAAGAATATGGTGGTATTGTGAATTATGGTATATCGGCTCTAAAAATCACCCAACCTAATAACATGGAAATTGGCTTGAGAACTTATGTGATCCTTACTTGATGTTTTAGTATTTTTTTGAAGCTCTTATTGAACTCATGACTGTTTCCCCCTTGTATTATTGTCACGCTCCGAACCTAGGGGCGAGACTAGCACTCGGTGCCTCACCTATCCTTGCGTACCAACTTGTGACTAAGGGACTCTGAACATATAATGTCATACCTTGGCCATGGGCCACATTGCAAGATAATTTGCGAATGCTGACTAAACATTAATATAAATCTGGGCCGATAAGGCCGTCATAATTACTACAGCTGATAAACCAACCAAATATACATACAAGGCCTACAAGCCCAACATACTGCACTAACTGACAGGATATGTCTACAAGCCTCTACTGATGGATGTACTGTGATCGGAACAGGGCCCCGACCTATCCATAACATATATATACATATATACACAAGATGTACGTAAAACTCCCCAACCTACCCATAACTTATATACATATATACATAAGATGTACACGAAACTCTAGACCCGGCAACTCCGAAGGACGTGGAGCTTATCGATCAAGCTGAACTCGGGCAACACCTACTGAGGAGGTCTACCCGTTTGTCTGTCTGAATCAGCATGCATGAAATGCAGCGTCCCCAAAAAAAGGAACATCAGTACAAAATGATGTACCGAGTATGTAAGGCAATAAAATAACTGAAAGTTGAAACTGAACTGATAATATAATATCTGAAAGTAACTAGGAGTCAAATATAATCTGAAGATATGCTTACCTGCTGATACTGACTCAACTCTCTCAATATAGTAAGTAAAATAGTTGTCCCGCCCTATAAGGCTCGGTATATATAAATGCTTTGTCATAGTAGGCTCATTCATAGGAGCTCGACCATACTAGGCTCTGTATCTCGGCCATGCTGGGCTTGCTCATAGGCACTCGGCCACAATAGGTTCGGTATATAACTTACCATCTGATCAGAGGTTGCCCAATAGGGGCCTGCCCATCGATTATAGCTCGATGGTGGTGAAAATACTATAATACTATATATATATATATCGACTCTCTGCTCTCTTGGCTGGAAGAAGACAATACTCAATTGAATATAAAGTCCCGATAAGGGAGAATACTATAACTTATGAGACTAGGATAATGTATATAAATTTGGGAGTATGAACTTCTCTTTATGCTTCGTTATCAAACACATGTAGTTACGAGATCATGCCAAAATGAAGGAAGGGCTTAGCCTTAACATACCTGAACCGATTATCTTGACAATCCCTCTAACACACATTAATTGCGGCAAAACATTTAATGGCAGATTGAAGTAGGGGAAAATCCATACGATATTCTTGAGAAAGATTGCACCGTACAACCTTAGAATCGCAAAATCCCGTTGCTTTTATCTTATGAAATCTCGTATGAATTTTTTTAGGAAATTCCGTATGATCACTTTGTGAATTTGATCACAACCTTGTAAGATACTTACTGAAGCATTCACGTTGAGAGTCTTTATGGCTTTTTGTGAATTCCATATCCTTGTGAATAATCCAAATCTTGAATTTTAGAAGTCATTCTTTAATCATTTCTTTAAAGGCTGACACCTTGCAAACTTATTCAAGAGTCACTTAATGGCTCATGTATGTTGGTGCCACGTTTTTGGCTTTAAGCTTATCCAATAACTTAATTAACTTGTTAATCTCCCACTAGCCAATAATTAATCAATTATCTAAATAATTAAGAATTATCTCAAATTACTTAAAATACTACTCACTTTTAACACACCTTATACACCTTATCATGTGGTACCTTGTATGGCACTAGTCCATAAATACCAGGTATTATAGCTCGGATCGTATTTTTTCTCAAAATGACAACTTTTGACGAAACTCATTTTCTTCTATTTGCTTACCCTCTCACCTTCACGAATTTACTTATGCCTTGTTTGAAATAGCATAATACTTATAATGCCAAAATAATCTTATTCCCGAGCTTACGTCGATTAACTTACAACGAAACTTTAACGTACAAAAATGCGGGATGTAACATCTCATTTCCGAGCTTTCATTAATTTATTTATGGGGTACTTTCACGTACGAAAACTATGGGGTGTAACATCATTCCCCCCCATTGGAACATTCGTCCTCGAGTGTTGACTGATGCACTTATCATTCTCATAACCCATAGCTCTTGCGAATAATTTAGTACTCCTCTTTCCATCTAGGCAACTGTTCTATGAATGAATCCCAAAGGCCAAGGCATTCCCCCCTTTAGGCCTCTTTCTCACACCGCGACTTGTGGTCGGAATCCTTCGAATCTTGTAATTGTTGCTGCCTTTTATCATGCAACATGTACGACTCTGACTTTGTAGGTGCGCCTATGCGACTCTTTTCTCCTTTTTCCTCCAGCTTTTAGCCAATCTCTAGGCCTCACTTTGTAAACATATACATAGTTTAATAAGATGTCCCTCTGGGCATCTATAGGTATAGTGAAGTTCTCCGCTCGGTACTTTGTTGAACTTACGAATATTTTTATACCTTATTTTATAGATCCGTTTATCCTTCCGTTTATAGTCTGCTACCAAACTCCAGGTTACTCTCGCTGCTTATCATGTATGTATAAACGTAAGTCTTTCAACACTACTTAATTACTGTTTATCTTAAGACTGATGGCCTAATCTCATCCACTTTGTAACTTTTATCTATCCATTTTTTATTCACCTCAATGCTCATCTACAATCTACCACTGATAACTTGAAACTTCTTACGTAACACTACCGCTAGGGCTCACGTTGCATCATGGAACATTTGAAGTGATTTTCCTGATCCACTTGGGGGTGATACAATATTATACTTCCATAACCGTTTTTCATAACATCCTAATGTGGTTCACCTTACATGGGTATTTTAATCCCGTATAATTCATGAAATCCTCTTTAAGTCATTACTCAATCGAAGACCCAAACGTCATCCTTTATCTATCATAATTACACCTTTATTATACTACTAGGGAAGCATTCCATTTCTTCTAAATGCTACTAGTCTTAGATTCCTTTGAGTTCATTCAGGCTATACTGAGCTTTCTATAACTTAGAGAAACCATCATCTCTTCTTGTTTTCACGAGCTTAATCCTGAGGGCTTATCCATTTTCGTCACCTTCTCACTTGCCTTTTACTTACCCTTACTCTTGTCTTTCTAAAATCTTGTCGCTCTACCATACTTTAGCTTGCGATTTACATATATCCATTTATACTACTCGCAACATTCCTTCAATTTGCTTGCACCATAGATTTCCTTATGTTATTCTGGAACATCAAGCGAGACATCACATCGTCTCAAACTCTTCTTTACTCTCTTAACTAGACCTCTCGATACCTAGAAACCATAGGCTGGAAGATATGCCACTGACGATGCTGCTATCATTCCCGGATATTGAATCCCTGTGCTTCTAGCCTTCTATCCAAAGTATGGACTATTCACAATCTTCTGCATTTGAGTATCTCGTACGTTGTTCACCTTCACCTTACTTACCTTAAAAGCTCTCGTAACATCTTCTATTTCTTTCATGACCTCCATTCCATATAGGTATAATTCACATCCACAACTTGAAGCTCTATTATAATACTTGCACCTCTGGTGCATACACAATCTGGTGGGAGCTTCATACTGACTTCTTATGAGGCTGACACTCTTCTAACTGGCTTTATCGTAGAGCCATTATAGAATATGGCTATTGTACTATCTCTCTTGTACCTCTGATATTAAGTGTGATTCTACAATGTTCTCAATCACGATGTCTATAATTTTCTAGGTCCAATAATCAGATTCCTGATTTATTTAGTTGGTGTAACTCTTTAGTTTCCTCTTCCCTCTGATCAGCCTTTATGTAGGCTTAAGCTATCTTCCAATCTGCGTCTCATGGTATTAGTTATTACTTTAGCCTTTCATGGACGCTATGGAATATCCGTGATACCATCATCTAACAATTCAATCATTTGTCTATAACCTGGACTCAATTCTTTCTTTTAACTTATACCGGAGTCTTCTACGGGTGTATGATTGTCAACATATATGTTGCATGGATAATACTCTGAAATATTAAGTGCGTTCATAACGTAACTAAATTTGGATCATTGATCGAATAATTCCTTTCATTCCATCTCAGCTTTCTTTAAACGTAGGCAATTACTTTTCCTGGTCTTTCTGCCCCCTTTTTGCGTACATACATAGCTTATCTTAGTTCCCACGCATGCCGGAATTTTTGTGCAACTCATATGGTCTCGAATATTACTTTCGATTTTTACTCCCCGTTCATTAGCCACGGTAGGTGCCACTTTCTTTTGGAATGCATATAATTTTGTAGTGAAACTGTCTTCACATGGCCATTTCTCCTTCAAGTCACCATGTTTAGATTGAAGCCTTCTTCCTTATTTCCTCCACTAGTCTTTCATTATAGTACTTAGGGAGGACCCTCTGACTCATATAAAGTTGCGAGCTTGTTACATCGTATACTCGACAGAATTTTTGATGTCCTTCCTCGCTTATAATTATCCGTAGTTGCTTATCTCAACTCCCTTGCGCTCGTAGGGTTGCTTCTGAACTTAAATTTTGACTGTTTCCCAGTGGCACTCTCTTTTATTTTCGTAACACTTATATGACACCTTTAACTACTCCCACTCCTATCTGAATATTTCTCAAGGATCACGATGTCACATCTGCGAGACTGAATTCCCCATGTTGGGGTTCACTATGTTTATCTTGAATGATCTGTTGATTTATCTATATCCTTTCACGCCCCGAACCTAGGAGCGAGACCAGCACCCGGTGCCTCACCTAACCTAGCGTACCTAATTGCGACTAAGGGACTCTGAACATATAATGTCATACTTTGGCCATGGGGCCACCTTGCAAGACAATTTGCAAAGCAAAATATAAAACTGAATGGAAACTAGCGCTAACTAAACATCAATATAAAGCTAGGTCGACAAGGCCGTCATAGCTACTACAGCTGACAAACCATCAAATATACATACCAGGCCTACAAACCCAACATACTGCACTAACCAACAAAATATGTCTACAAGCCTCTACTGATAGATGTACTATGATCGGAACAGGGCCCCGACCTACCCATAACATATATACAGATATACATAAGATGTACACAAAACTCTAGACCTGGCAACTCCGAAAGACGTGGAGCTTACCGATCAGGCTAAACTCGGGAAATACCTACTGAGGAGGTCTACCCGTCTGTCTGTCTGAACTTGCACGCATGAAATGCAGTGCCCCCAGAAAAGGGACGTCAGTACGAAATAATGTACCGAGTATGTAAGGCAATAAAATAACTGAAATCTAAAACTGAACTGATAATATGATAACTGAAATTAACTGGGAGTCAAAGATGATCTGGAGATATACTTACCTGCTGATAGTGACTAAACTCCTTCAATATAGTAAGTAAATTAAATGTCCGGCCCTATAAGGCTCGGTACGTGTAACTGCTCGGCCGTAGTAGGCTCGCTCATAGGCGCTCGGCCATACTAGGCTCTGTACCTCGGCCATCCTGGGCTCGCTCATAGGCGCTCGGCCACAGTAGGCTCGGTATATATAACTTACCGTCTGATCAGAGGTTGCCCAATAGGGGCTTGCCCATCGATTATAGCTCAATGGTAATGAAAATACTATAATACTGTATATATAGGCTTGCTTCTCTCTTGACTGGAAGAAGACAATACTAAAATTGAATATAGAGTCTCGATAAGGAATAATATTGTAACTTATGAGACTAGAATAGTGTGAATAAATTCATGAATATGAATTTTTTTTTTCTCATTACTAACACATGTAGCTACGAGATCATGCCAAAATGAAGGAAGGCTTAGCCTTAACATACCTTATCACAATCTTTCCAATCACCAAGTTGAACTCACCTCTTCGCACCTTAATCTACAAGAATGATAATAATACTATCGTTAAGTTACGAAAGGTACAACAATCGCACAACGAACGACAAACTTATTTTGTATTAAAACGGGCAGCATCTCCCCTATAATCCATACTTCCTCCAAATTCAAGATAACACCAAAAATACAAGAACAGAACAATAACAACATATATACATCATTTTCTAGCCCTATATACACCATCAAATACTACAAAACAGCCCAACACACCCCAATCTCTTCGTACACAAAACGACCACCGTAGTAGTGTCAAACGACCCGAAAATGTTATGAAGAACGACCAGCCAACCACCCTACATTTATATGGTGTTTATAAACCCCCTTCCTCCTCCAAAACTCCACAAAATATTAGTAAAACACGCAGCCCAACAGCAACACAAAACAGTTCACAAAACAGTCCGCTACAAGTGAATAACTCGAACTCACGGCTTCCGATCACCGTCCCGTGAGTTCTTACAAGTATAGAACGACTTACCATGAATTTACAGAAGAAAAATTGGATGAAAGAGAGCAGTAAACTCACCTTATTTGTTGGATAACTCAGCTCTTATCTTGGTTCTTCAAACTCTAGGTTTTACCTCCAATTGGAACTTGAAAGGGGAGAGAAAATCAATTAGGGTTTGTGGGAAATTTTTGGGAGGATTCTTTGCAGAGCTTATGTCTGGTTATTATGCTCTATTTTAAGTCTAATATATGAAGAAAATAGGCCCTTAAAAGGCCTCTTTGGACGACCCGAAATGGCCCATTTTTTGGGCTCTCATTTAAGCAAGTAGGTGACACACCTACTTGTCACCTAGCAGCTTGTGCAGTATCGCACAAATGCCCATATCTTTCTACTCCAATGTCGTATTGACAAATGGTTTAATGCGTTGGAAAATAGACTCATAGATCTTTAATTTGATGGGTGGAACACCCCATAACTCTAAGTATATTGGGAGAAAATCGCAGTTACATTTGACCCAAAGTTTCAGTAAAACTTATGAATGTAACTTGTGATGACTTTCATCGACTTTTGTTCCACAACTCGCTTGACTTCAAAACATAACACACGGATGTCATACGACTAATATAAATCATAACATAATCTCCTTATCATGTTAAGCACCCTAGTCTCACCCCAAAGGTATATGTTACAACATTCCCAACTTGTCGACTTTCGACGAAACATTATTTTCTTCAATTGCTTTAGCTTCTGAACCGTCCAACCCTCTTTGTACTTGTTGTTCATGATCTTCAATATTTGTAACCTCAAAGGTAACATGATTAAATTACTTTATATACTTTTAAATATTATCTCATTTTTGGTCCTACATTAGTTTGCTTACGATGCATTTTTACGTACGAAAATATAGGGTGTAACATCAGTCCCCCCTGGAAACATTCGTCCTCGAATGTTTACTCTTAGTGACTTTGGAAACTTTTGCCAGAGTATCCTTCGTACACTAGGTTAAAACCAACCTGTACGTAGCCAAAAAACATACTATGCATGCCACACATGGCCAATGTTTATAAATAGCAACACTTTGCCTCACCAACCGTAAATCATAAATACTAAAAGTGAAAAATAAAAGGTTACCTGATAACCTGCTAGCCTGAATAGAGCTGTGTTGTAGCATCCCATCTCGAGCCATATCTTTAGTTTGAAATAGGTGGGGGTATTTAGACTTCATTTCTTCCTCCGATTCCCACGTCATCTCTTCTACATTCTTGCTCCTCCATAAAACCTTTACGGAAGCTACCTCCTTATTTCGTAGATTGCGGATTTGTCGGTCTAGGATGGCAACTGGAATTTCCTCGTATGACAAGTCCTCTGTAATCTGTACATCATCTGTGGGCACCACTCGGGTAGGATCGCCAATGCACTTTCGTAGCATAGATACGTGAAAAACCGGATGGACAGACTCCAATTCTGAGGGCAACTCTAACTCATAAGCTACTTGGCCCACTCTCCGAATGATCCTATAAGGCCCAATATACAGTGGGCTAAGCTTGCCTTTCTTGCCAAACCTCATCACGCCCTTCATAGGTGATACCTTTAAGAATACCCAGTCATTAATCCTGAACTCTAAGTCTCGTCACCGCACGTCAGAATATGACTTCTGACGACTCTGAGCTGTCAACAGTCGCTCCCGGATAAGCTTTACTTTCTCTATGGCCTGTTGAACCAGGTCTGGCCCATATAACCTAGATTCCCCAACATCAAACCACCCTATAGGAGATCTGCACTTACGCCCATACAAAGCCTCATACGGAGCCATCTGAATACTGGAGTGGTAACTGTTATTATATGCAAACTCGACAAGAGGTAGATGTTCATCCCAACTTCTTTTAAAATCCAACACACATACTCGTAACATATCCTCGAGCGTTTGAATTGTGCGCTCGGCTTGTCCATCAGTCTGTGGATGAAAAGCTGTGCTGAGATTCACCTGAGTCCCTAAACCTCTCTGAAATGACCTCCAAAAATGTGCTGTAAACTGAGCCTCACGGTCAGATATAATAGAAACCGGTACTCCGTGTAGCCGCACTATCTCCTTAATATATAACTTTGCATAATCTTCTGCTGTATATGTAGATCTGACCGGTAGGAAGTGAGCCGATTAGGTGAGCCTATCGACTATCACCCATATGGAATCGAACTTACGATTAGAACGAGGTAAACCCGTGATAAAGTCCATGTTTATCGCCTCCCATTTCTATGTCGGGATCTCTATAGTCTGCATTAGCCCTCCGGGCTTCTGGTGCTCTACCTTCACTTGCTGGCAACTAGTACATTGGGCGACAAACTCAGCAATGTTCTTCTTCATATCATTCTACCAGTACATATCCTTAATGTCATGATACATCTTCGTCGATCCAAGATGGATGGAATACCATGAATAATGTGCCTCTGACATAATCCTGTCTCGTAGCCCTACTATATCTGGAACACACAAACGACCCCTGTATCTGAGAACCCCATCTCCCTTGAGCTCTAACAATGGCTTCTTCTGCTGCGGAACTCGCTCTCTCAACTCGACCAACTCTGGGTCCTCGTACTGCCTTTCCTTGACTTCAGCTATGAGGGATGATTTTGCAGTGTTTTGGAGTACAACTCCACCATCCTCAGAATCTACTAACCGAACCCCCAACGAAGCCAATTGATGAATCTCTCTAGCTAATTGTCTTTTCTCAAGCTCTACATGTGCTAAGCTACCCATAGATCGGCGACTTAAGGCATCTGCTACAACATTAGCTTTCCCTGGATGGTAGAGAATGTTAACATCGTAATCTTTGAATAACTCAAGCCATCGCCTCTGTCGCAAATTCAACTCTTTCTGCTTGAAAATATATTATAGGCTTTTATGATCAGTAAATATATCAACATGAACACCATATAAATAATGCCGCCATATCTTAAGTGCATGGACAACCGCAGCTAACTCGAGGTCGTGGGTCGGATAATTCCTCTCGTGCTTCCTCAACTGCCTTGAAGCATACGAATTACCTTCCCATGTTGCATCAGGACACATCCTAACCCGACACCTGATGCATCACAATACACGGCATAACCCTCTAGACCCTCTGGAAGTGTTAGAACTGGAGCTGAGGTCAACCTGTTCTTAAACTCTTGGAAACTCCGCTCACAAGCCTCTGTCCATTGAAACTTAGTTTCTTTCTGTGTCAACTTCGTCAATGGTGCCGAAAGGGAAGAAAAACCCTCTACGAACCTCCGATAGTATCCTGCTAAGCCTAGAAAGCTACGAACCTCTGTCGGAGTGGTAGGTCTAGGCCAAGATTTCACGGCCTCAATCTTCTGAGTGTCTACCTTTATCCCTTCATCTAATACAATATGCCCCAAGAATGCTACAGACTTCAACCAGAACTCACATTTAGAAAACTTAGCATACAACTTACGATCACGGAGGGTTTGGAGTACCGCTCGCAGGTGGTCCGCATGCTCATCCTCTGAATGAGAATAAACCAGAATATCATCAATAAATACTATCACAAACAGATCTAAAAGTGGCCGGAATAGGCTATTCATCAAGTCCATAAATACAGCGGGTGCATTAGTAAACCCGAAGGACATGACAAGGAACTCGAAGTAGCCATATCGGGTCCTGAAGGCTGTCTTCAGAATATCTTTTTCCCGAACTCTGACCTGGTGGTACCCCGACCTCAAATCTATCTTTAAAAAGCATCTAGCCCCCTGCAACTGATCAAACAAGTCATCGATCCTTGGAAGTGGATACTTATTCTTAATAGTTACCTTGTTCAGCTACCTATAATCGATACACATCCTCAGCGAGCCGTCTTTCTTCCGCACAAATAGTACTGGTGCACCCCAAGGTGAGGTACTGGGCCTGATGTAACCTTTCTCCAGCAAATCTTTTAACTGCTCCTTCAACTCCTTCAATTCGCCAGGTGCCATTCTATACGGAGGGACGGATATTGGTTGAGTTCCTGGAAGCAAATCGATGCTAAAATCAATCTCTCGCTCTGGAGGAATACCTGGAAGCTCATCTGGAAACACATCTGCATACTCTTTGACTACGGGAATAGACTGAAGTGTAGGTATCTCAGCATCTGCATCTCTAACTCGCACAATATGATAAATGCACCCTTTTGCATTCATTTTCCTTGCCTTTAGATAGGAAATAAACCTACCTCTGGGTGTTGCTGTATTACCTACCCATTCAAGGACTGGCTCACCCGAAAAATGAAATCTGACTGCCTTTGCTCGGCAATCAACTGTGGCATAGCAAGCTGCCAACTAGTCCATGCCCATGATAGCATCAAAATCCATCATCTCTAGCTCAACTAGGTTAGCTGAGGTCTGGCGACTACAAATTGTCACCGTACAACCTCGGTAAACCCGTCTAGCAATAATCGATTCTTCGATCGGTGTAGATACCGCAAAAGGATCACTTAGTATTTCAGGCACTATACCAAACTTCCTCGCGACAAATGGGGTAATGTACGATAAAGTAGATCCTGGGTCTATCAAAGCATAAGCATCGTGAGAGCAAATGGTTAATATACCTGTCACAACATCTGGTGAAGACTCCTGGTCCTGTCGACCCGCTAAAGCATAGATACGGTTCTGATTACCACTTGAACTGGAACCTCTACCTCTGCCCCGACCTCTACCAGCCGAAGACTGAGACTCTCGCCCTGAAGGATGCACGGACATAGATGATCCTATTGCTAAACTCGCTGGTTGTGCCATTCCCCCCGAATCTCTATTTGGGCAATCCCGCATCATATGCCCTGGACGCCTACATGTATAACAAGCATCAGAACCTGCTCGGCATTGGCCCAAGTGTCCCCTACCACAGATGTCACACCGTGGAGGAAATGACCATGTCTGCACAGATCCTCACTGTCGCTGCAAACCCGATGGCCGTGAGCTCTCACCTGGTCCTGACTGAGTATAGCGGTCATACCTGTAACCCTTTAACTAAGGTGGCGGAGGCCTAGGTGGCCGTCCGAAATACTGGGTCCTATAACTACCCTGATATTGCTCCTGAGACCTGGAAAATCTCATCCTCTTACATTGCCCTTGCTCAGCCCTCTCTGTACCCTGCTACCGACGCCTACCCCTTTCTATATTCTGGGCGAATGCCTGAATCCGGGAGATATCCATACTATCCTGCAATGCAGCGGTGGCACATGCCTCGGTTAACTCTGGGGCTAACCCTGCTATAAACCTGTGAATCCTGTCCCGCATAGTAGCAACTATGGATGGTGCATATCTGGCCAATGAGTCAAAATGGAGACTATACTCTCGAACACTCATATTACCCTGCTTGAGGGCTAGAAACTGATCGACTCGAGCCTGTCGGATCTCCCATGGTAAGTACTGGTCAAGGAAGGCATCTGAAAAATTCTCCCAAATAGCTGGAGGTGCATCACGTCCCCTGGACCTCTCCCATCCCTCGTACCAAAGGATGGCTATATCTCGGAGTCGAAAAGCTACTAGCTCAACTGCCTCTTTCTCCGTGGCATACATAACACGAAAGATCCTGTGAAGCTGATCTATGAAATCGTGTGGGTCCTCCCTCTGATCTGTCCCCGTGAACTCTGGGGGACTCTCGGACCCTTAAACTCCCAGACCCCTCAGAAGTTCCTGCACTAGCTGATGCCCTAGCCTGTTGCTGGGTAGCTACCAACTGTGTCAACAAATGCACCGCACTCCTCAAGTCCTGATCTGATGGAAGTGGAGGGGGAACTGGATGTGCGGTTTCCCTAGGAATCTCCGTAGTTGGTGGAGGAGCCGGTAATGGCTGAGTAGGGGTCTCGCCTTGAGCCTCAGACTGGGCCCCATCTACTAGGGGTACCCTGCTGGTCCCCTCACCTACTGCTGTATCTCTCCTCTGGCTAGCCGTAGTCTTCCTAGTCACCGTCATCTGTGCATGCAAACACCAACACATAAGTTTAATTCAAATTTCCTATAACTCAGTTCTATAGCATGATTTAGATTTCAAAGAAGGGTAACCAACTCCTAAATGCCCTGTAGTGCCCTGCTTATATAATGTGGTGCACAACACATCTATAAACAAGACTCTACTAGACACGGCTTGTAGACTCCCTAGGATAGAACTGCTCTGATACCAAGTTTGTCACGCCCCGAACCTAGGAGCGAGACAAGCACCCGGTGCCTCACCTAACCTAGCGTACCAAATTGCGACTAAGGGACTCTGAACATATAATGTCATACTTTGGCCATGGGGCCACCTTGCAAGACAATTTGCAAAGCAAAATATAAAACTGAATGGAAACTAGCGCTAACTAAACATCAATATAAAGCTAGGCCGACAAGGCCGTCATAGCTACTACAGCTGACAAACCATCAAATATACATACCAGGCCTACAAACCCAACATACTGCACGAACCAATAGGATATGTCTACAAGCCTCTACTGATAGATGTACTATGATCGGAACAGGGCCCCGACCTACCCATAACATATATACAGATATACATAAGATGTACACAAAACTCTAGACCTGGCAACTCCGAAAGACGTGGAGCTTACCGATCAGGCTGAACTCGGGAAACACCTACTGAGGAGGTCTACTCGTCTGTCTATCTGAACTTGCACGCATGAAATGCAATGCCCCCAGAAAAGGGACGTCAGTATGAAATAATGTACCGAGTATGTAAGGCAATAAAATAACTGAAATCTAAAACTGAACTGATAATATGATAACTGAAATTAACTGGGAGTCAAAGATGATCTGGAGATATACTTACCTGCTGATAGTGACTAAACTCCTTCAATATAGTAAGTAAAATAAATGTCCGGCCCTATAAGGCTCGGTATGTGTAACTGCTCGGCTGTAGTGGGCTCGCTCATAGGCGCTCGGCCATATTAGGCTCTGTACCTCGGCCATCCTGGGCTCGCTCATAGGCGCTCGGCCACAGTAGGCTCGGTATATATAACTTACCGTCTGATCAGAGGTTGCCCAATAGGGGCCTGCCCATCGATTATAGCTCGATGGTAATGAAAATACTGTAATACTGTATATATATAGGCTTGCTTCTCTCTTGACTGGAAGAAGACAATACTAAAATTGAATATAGAGTCTCGATAAGGAATAATATTGTAACTTATGAGACTAGAATAGCGTGAATAAATTCATGAATATGAACTTCTCTTTTTGTCTCGTTACTAACACATGTAGCTACGAGATCATGCCAAAATGAAGGAAGGCTTAGCCTTAACATACCTTATCACAATCTTTCCAATCACCAAGTTGAACTCACCTCTTCGCACCTTAATCTACAAGAATGATAATAATACTATCGTTAAGTTACGAAAGGTACAACTATCGCACAACGAACAACAAACTTATTTTGTATTAAAACGGGCAGCATCTCCCCTATAATCCTTACTTCCTCCAAATTCAAGATAACACAAACAATACAAGAACAGAACAATAACAACATATATACATCATTTTCCAGCCCTATATACACCATCAAATACTACAAAACAGCCCAACACACCCCAATCTCTTCGTACACAAAACGACCACCGTAGTAGTGTCAAACGACCCGAAAATGTTATGAAGAACGACCAGCCAACCACCCTACATTTATATGGTGTTTATAAACCCCCTTCCTCCTACAAAACTCCACAAAACAGTAGTAAAATACGCAGCCCAACAGCAACACAAAACAGTCCACAAAACAGTCCGCTACAAGTGAATAACTCGAACTCACGTCTTCCGATCACCGTCCCGTGAGTTCTTACGAGTATAGAACGACTTACCATGAATTTACAGAAGAAAAATTGGATGAAAGAGAGCAGTAAACTCACCTTATTTGTTGGATAACTCAGCTCTTATCTTGGTTCTTCAAACTCTAGGTTTTACCTCCAATTGGAACTTGAAAGGGAGAGAAAATCAATTAGGGTTTGTGGGAAATTTTTGGGAGGATTCTTTGCAGAGCTTATGTCTGGTTATTATGCTCTATTTTAAGTCTAATATATGAAGAAAATAGGCCCTTAAAATGCCTCTTTGGTCGACCCGAAATGGCCCATTTTTTTGGGCTCTCATTTAAGCAAGTAGGTGACACACCTACTTGTCACCTAGCAGCTTGCGCAGTATCGCACAAATGCCCATATCTTTCTACTCCAATGTTGTATTGACAAACGGTTTAATGCGTTGGAAAATAGACTCATAGATATTTAATTTGATGGGTGGAACACCCCATAACTCTAAGTATATTGGGAGAAAATCACAGTTACATTTGACCCAAAGTTTCAGTAAAACTTATGAATGTAACTTGTGATGACTTTCATCGACTTTTGTTCCACAACTCGCTTGACTTCAAAACATAACACACGGATTTCATACAACTAATATAAATCATAACATAATCTCCTTACCATGTTAAGCACCCTAGTCTCCAAAGGTATATGTTATAACATTCCCAACTTGTCGACTTTCGACGAAACGTTATTTTCTTCAATTGCTTTAGCTTCTGAACCGTCCAACCCTCTTTGTACTTGTTGTTAATGATCTTCAATATTTGTAACCTCAAAGGTAACATGATTAAATTACTTTATATACTTTTAAATATTATCTCATTTTTGGTCCTACATTAGTTTGCTTACGATGCATTTTTACGTACGAAAATATAGGGTGTAACATTTCCCCTTGTCTAGCCATAACTAGGCTCTTCCTGAATCAACTACTAACTACTCGTTGTCCCATTCTCATATCTATATTTCGCGTAATCTATCTTGGATAATTTCATTTGTCTTAACTTACGTCTCGCACTGGCTCCTTATTTATCAAAAACATCCCGGGCTGGAACCCTTACTTCCTCTCCTTGACATTATGCTTGCATAATATTCTGGAATCGTAGCATATCTGTAGGATTTGGATAAGTGCAATCCCATTCCTTTCTCATTTTTTTCGCATTCTTCCTTCACCATTCCATAGTTTCTAGAACCACTTAATTCTGACTTAATGCCACATCACTCCATATTCCCCCCTTTAGGGGAGTACTAAAATTTAGCGCTACGATGATCTACCTATATATGTTCTACCTTTTCATCTTTGGCGTATTTTCACATCTTCAATGACCCTTACTCGCCTTGCGGTAATCTTTATGTGCCAAGGATAACAAAATCCCTTATTCGCGAGGGTAACACCTAGTGTAACTGGAACATACAGTCCCTTAAGCTTAACTTTGCTCACATTGCTTGCTTTAGAGAAGCGTATTCCTGAATGACCATTCTCTGAATTTCTCATGAATCTTCTTTTGTTGTCCATTCTATTATCGCCAGAACGAAATCTAAAATTATCACAATACCGATATTATCAAATCACTCAGTCCCTAATTCATGTTTAGTTTATCTTGTTCACCAGCCCATACTGATTACTATTACTCTGCAGGTCTAGCTTTTCCTTCTCGTAATCACGTTAGAGTCACGAACTTATTTCTCAAAATGAGGATATGACTTTATGGCCTATATTCTTTTGTTGTCTCAAGGCTTGTCACCTCTTGTCTTTTCCTTCACTTGACTATAGACTCTGTAATACTGTCATCCTTTTGATCTACCGTTGTCATCCATGTATCATATATTACTCATAATGCTTCATTGAATCTCTTCTTATTTCCCGCTAGCATTTATGTCAATCACTTTATTCTAAAAACTTCAACAAGACATTCTTATGCTTTTACCTCCCCTTTGCTCCATCCAGTGCCTCTTCGGTTTGCTCAACGTTCTCGCTCTACTAGGGACGGGAGCCACACTATGGTAATATTCATCCCTTCAAGGCTTTCAGTGCCTATCTTTGTAGTACTCATATCTAGCTGTACTATTGTAGAGTGCACCATCTGGGCGTCTCACAAGGAGAACTATTAGCACATTTACAATATCCTTCGGAAATGTCAACTAACGCAAACAATCCATTCACCATTTTGGTTTGCCCTAACCCCAGTCGGATCCTGATATCCCGTCCTTCTCTTAAACTACACCTGTTAACTCCCATAGGGCATAATTGAGATGGGTGTGATCAATTTCAATTGTATATATCTCTATTATTGTTGAAAGCACTCAAAAGGCTTATATTCCTCTACCTGAATTGTAAATACTGATAATCTTCATTAACTGGGCGCCTCGTACCTTTCTTTACCTTGCTTGTTTTAGTTATTGAAACTTGTATTTACCTTCTGAATCCCTCATTGCCTTTCACCATAGGGGTGGATAGATATTCCTGACTTAAGGCTCCTTATCAAAAGGCTTCCACGTCTTAGTACACACATGATCTACTGAAGACCTTACATTTACTCATCATAACCATTATGTAAAATTGAGTTCCTCTGACTCAACTCTTCCATAGCCACATTCAATCTCTTACCAGCTGTCTTTCTGGATATAGGTATCGTCTTATTATGAATAACATAGAGTTTAGGAGTTTGAATTCTTACAACTGAGCTCTACCACACAATCTAGAGTAAGAAGAAAGAGTGACAGTCCTAAATGCCCTGTAGCCTCCTACTTATAAGTGTGGTCCACAACACACCGATAAACAAGACTCTACTAGACACGACTTGTACGCTCCCTAGGACAGAACTTCTCTGATACCACTTCTGTCATGCCCCGAACCTGGGGACGAGACTGGCACCCGGTGCCTCACCTATCCTTGCGTACCAACTTGTAACTAAGGGACTCTGAACATATAATGTCATACCTTGACCATGGGCCACATTGCAAGACAATTTGCGAACGCTGACTAAACATCAATATAAATCTAGGCCGACAAGGCCGTCATAATTACTACAGCTGACAAACTAACCAAATATACATACAAGGCCTACAAGCCCAACATACTACACTAACTGACAGGGTATGTCTACAAGCCTCTACTGATGGATGTACTGTGATCGGAATAGGGCCCCGACCTCCTCATATATATATATATATATATATATATATATATATATATATATATATATATATATATATATATATATATATATATATATATATATATATATATATATATATATATATATATATATATATATATATATATATATATATATATATATATATATATAGACCCGGCAACTTCGAAGGACGTGTAGCTTACCGATCAAGCTGAACTCGGGCAACACCTACTGAGGAGGTCTACCCGTCTATCTATCTGAATCTACATGCATGAAATGCAGCATCCCAAGAAAAAGGGAAGTCAGTATAAAATGATGTACCGAGTATGTAAGGCAATAAAATAACTGAAATTTGAAACTGAAATGATAATATAATATCTGAATGTAACTGGGAGTCAAAGATAATCTGAAGATATGCTTACCAGCTGATACTGACTCAATTCTCTCAATATAGTAAGTAAAATAGTTATCCGGCTCTATAAGGCTCGGTATATATAACTGCTCTGCCGTAGTAGGCTCGCTCATAGGCGCTCGGCCATACTAGGCTCTTTATCTCGGCCATGCTGGGCTCTCTCATAGGCGCTCGGCCACAGTAGGCTCGGTATATAACTTACCATCTGATCAGAGGTTTCCCAATAGGGGCCTGCCCATCGATTATAGCTCGATGGTGGTGAAAATACTATAATATTCTATATATATAGACTCTCTGCTCTCTTGGCTGGAAAAAGACAAAACTCAATTGAATATAAAGTCTCGATAAGGGAGAATACTGTAACTTATGAGACTAGGGTAATGTATATAATTTCGGGAGTATGAACTTCGCTTTATGCTTCGTTATCAAATACATGTAGTTACGAGATCATGCCAAAATGAAGGAAGGTCTTAGCCTTAATATACATGAACCGATTCTCTTAACAATCCCTCTAACACACGTTAATTACGGCAAACCATGTAATAGCGGATCGAAGTAGGGAAAAATCCATATGATATTCTTGAGAAAGATTGCACCGTACAACCTTAGAATTGCAAAATCCCGTTGCTATTATCTTATGAAATCTCGTATGAATTTTTGTAGCAAATTTTGTATGATTACTTTGTGAATTTGATCACAACCTTGTAAGATAAGCATTCACGTTGAGAGTCTTTATGGCTTTTTGTGAATTCCATATCCTTGTGAATAATCCAAATCTTGAATTTTTTGAAGTTATTCTTTAATCATTTCTCTAAAGGTTGACACCTTGCAAAGTTATTCAAGAGTCACTTAATGGCTCATGTATGTGGCTGCCACGTTTTTTGTCTTTAAGCTTATCTAATAACTTAATTAACTAGTTAATCTCCCATTAACCAATAATTAATCAATTACCCATATAATTAAGAATTATCTCAAATTACTTAAAATACTACTCACTTTTAACATACCTTATACACCTTACTATCATAGTCATGTGGTACCTTGTATGGCACTAGTCTATAAATACCGGGTATTATAGCTCGGATCGTATTGTTTCTCAAAATGACAACTTTCGACGAAACTCATTTTCTTCGATTTGCTTACCCTCTCACCTTCACGATTTTACTTATCCCTTGTTTGAAATGGCATAATACTTATAATCCCAAAATAATCTCATTCCCGAGCTTATGTCGATTAACTTACGACTAAACTTTAACGTACAAGAATGCGGGATGTAACATCTCATTTCCGAGCTTTCATCAATTTATTTATGGTGTACTTTCACGTACGAAAACTATTGGGTGTAACAATTATCATTCATTCTATTGAGATGGTGTTTAGTTTTACATACTAGTACTATTCGACAGTACTAACGTCCCTTTTACCGGGGGCGCTGTATCTTTAAATGGATGCAGGTGGTTCCATGGCAGGTAGTATTGATCAGCGATAGTGGTACATCCTCTTCCCAACAGACTTAGTGAGCCCCACTTTATCCCGAGGTCATGTATTGTATCTTTTATTAATATTATTATCACGTTTTGAGGTATAGTCGGGGCCTTATTGCTGGTACTATCATAACACTCTTTTGTATCTTTTAGAGGCTCCGTAGACACTATGTGGGTTGTATATGGGTGTTAGAAAAGTCAAGCATATTATGTTGTGTTTTGATCTCTTGCTCCACTCGAATCATAAGAATGTGTGTACCTTGAAACTTAAAAGTGATGTAACCAATAAGATGATCTAGTATTGTATATATGATCTTCCTACTATCTAATTAATGAAATCATGTCTTCTCTTGATCATGGGTGAGTTGAGTGCATATCTAACAGCCTTGCTCAACCGGGTTCACTCGGTTGAGCGCCAGTCGCGCTCCCCGAGTTTGGGGCGTGACAAAAATGTAGGCTAACAATGGAATTTAAAGCAACTAAAGAAACAAGGAGTGAATACGTGATAATATCAACAAGAAATCAAATACGGACAAATACAAGTAAGGCAAATGAAGAGATAATAAAACTGTTCAACCAACAAGCCTCTTTAACGTAGAATGTACAACAAGAATTACAACTGAGGTACCACACCTCACAATCTCATTTCACAAGTCACACTCACAATCTTCCTTATATCACCGCGTGAGCCTTGCATTTATTTTGAAAACATTTTTTCAGAAATAGCTACATGCGTTTTAGCCCCCCTTATATCACCGTGTGGCTTCAAGTAATTTCCTTACAAGACACACGCGTATCAATCCCACCTAATCTCACTACATGCATATTGACCCCTATCCTTATACCACCACATGGATATCACTATCACAACACAACACCACATGTGACTATGCCATAACACTTGCCAAAAATCAACAATACCAAATATACCACAACATATAGCCCACAACTCAACCAACAATGTGAACAAGAATCTCAATAACAACAAAATGAATAAGGAATACTCAATGAGGAAACATATCTTAATAATCAACAACTTCAAATAAGA
The DNA here is from genome assembly GCF_000715075.1 of Nicotiana tabacum. Taxonomy (NCBI): domain Eukaryota; kingdom Viridiplantae; phylum Streptophyta; class Magnoliopsida; order Solanales; family Solanaceae; genus Nicotiana; species Nicotiana tabacum. Next base: position 53,104,060 of record NC_134102.1, read on the forward strand.
ATAATTTAATAATAAAAGAGATAACAAGACAATAAGAAAGGTAACAAGTTCAACTAAAGCATATAAGAACGAACTTGGCGGTAAAAGATAGAACCTATGCTAAGCATGTCAAATAGAGCATGTGAGAGAAAATTCAACAATGGAAGATATAACATGTTAAGAAAATTTTAATTAAATGCATGGAAGAAGTCTAAAAGTCTAAACCGGTCAAAATACCACATATAAGCCTGTGTACACTCGTCACATTGTATACACGTCTTCCACATAATAAAAATAACACAATCAGCCCAAATACTAAGGGGTAGATCCCTCACACAAACTTAAGCAAGATACTTACCTCAACAAGGCCAAATCAACCCACAAAATAGCATTTCGCCTAAATTTTGTCTGCGCACGGCTCAAATCTAACCAAAAACGACTTAATAACATCAAACAATGCAAGAGAAACCAATTTCTATAGATAAAGCTATGATCTTTACACAATTTTCCAAAAGTTAACCTCGGGCGCACGCGGTCAAAACCCGACTCCAAGGGTAGATTTCGACTACCCATAACCCCACGAATCTATATATGTATTTTGTTTTCTAATCCGAGTCCAATTCGACTCTCAAAATCCAAATTTTTATTTTCCAAAACTTAGACAAAAATCCCCAAAAGTTCCTCTTTGATTCTCATAAATTTGATGTTAAATCTCGTATATAATCATGAAATATAGTTGAAAATTGATTAAAACTACTTACCCAATGATTGTAGATGAAAATTCCCGCTCCAAGTCGTCTCCTACCGAGTCTAGGGTTCTAAAATAAGAGAAATGAGATTAAATCCCGAATTTCCAACCTTTTGGTCGGTTGCAGGTGTTGCAATTGAGACACTGCATTTGCAATTCGAGAAAAGCCTTGCAAATGCGGCAACTATCAAGCCCAAGAGATGTCGCAATTACGACACTGACCTCATAAATGCGAAGTCTGCCCTCCTCGCATCTGTGACCATATGGTCGCAATTGCGACCTACCCAACTTAAGCCTAGCCTTCGAAAATGCGAACCAGGTATCGTAATTGTGATACCTGATTCCCCTTGTTATGTTCGCAATTACAATGCTGGTGCACACAATTGCGACAACTGCAACACCATCATGCCAGCAATCTGTATTTGAGCCAAAACCATTCCGAAACACGTCTGAAACTCACCTGAGCCTTCAGAGCTCCAAACCAAACATTCACACAAGCCTAAAATATCATATGAACTCGGTCGCGCAATCAAAACACAAAAATAACATCTAGAACTATGAATCAAATATCAAAATGCATGAATTTCAAAAGAAAACTCAAGATCCTCTAGAATTGCAACCAAGCGTCCAAATCCTATCAAACCAACTCCAAATGACACCAAATTTTGCAGAACATTTCCAAATAGCAAAACGGACCTATACCAAGTCCAAAAACAAAATTCCAAACCCGATAGTCAAAAACCCAACTTACTGTCAAACTTGGGAAAACTTTTAAACCTCAAATTGCCAATTTTCGGCAAAACAAGTCATATCAACCTAGGGACATTTGAACTCGATCCTGGGAATATGCCCACACCCAAAATCACGATAAGAACCTATTAGAGCCATCAAAACACCGTTCCAGTGTCATTTTCACAAATGTCAAACATCGGTTAATATTTCCAACTTAGGCTTCTAAACCAAGTACTAAAGGGTCCAAATCATCCCAAAACCTTTCACGAATAAAATTAACCTACCTCGCAAGTCATGAAACCACAAATACACATGAGTGAAGCATCAAAAGGGGAAACGGGGCTCGAATGCACAAAATGATCGGTCGGGTCATAACATATATTAAGCTTTAACACTCTGTTCGGGGGTCTTAAGTCTTGATTAGCTTCATATGATGTATTACGACTTACGTGTATGGTTGGTTGCGATGTTCGAGAGGTTTTGGGTTGATTTGGAAGAGAAATTCTCAAGTTGGAAGCTTTAAGTTGAAGAGTCGACCAAGGTTTGGCTTTTGTGAAAACAACCACGGAATGGTGTTTTGATGATTCCATTAGGTTCGTATGACTTTGACTTGGGTGTATGCCCGGAATTGAATTTGGAGGTTCCTAGGATGAATTGGCTCTTTTTGTCGAAAGTTGGCAATTTGAAGTTTTAGAAATTTCCTAAGTTTGACCATGGGTTAACTTTGTGGCTATCGGGTTCGGATTTGGATTTCGAGACTTGGAATAGGTCCATTTTCTCATTTCAAACTTTTGTGCAAAACTTGGTGTCATTTTGATTGGTTTCATAGGAATCAGACGCTTTGTTGTGATTTTTGAAGTTCTTGAGTTTCATGGTGAATTTGATGCATTTTTGTATTCGATTTGTGATTCCAGATGCTATTTTTGTATTTTGAGCTCGCGAAGGAGTTTGTCTGATGTTTATAGACTTGTGTGGATGTTTGGTGTGGAGCCCCAGGGGCTCGGATGAGTTTCAGACATGTCTCAAAGTGCTTTGAGCTCACTTCAGATTTTCTGGTGCTGCAAACCTCACATTCGCGGAGGTATGCTCGCATTTGAGATGGCCACATTTGCGGTGGATTTATCGCATCTGTGGTGGGGGCTGTCTGGGGGAAGACCTCGTATTTGCGAGGAGGAGGAGCGCATTTGCGACAGAGGCTGAGGCAGTTGGGCTCCACATTTGCATAGCAGAGGTCACATTTACGACTTACTGATAGGCAGCGGGGCTTCGCATTTACGAAGTATATTGTCGCATTTGCGACATTTCTTGGGAAGACAGTGTTCATTTTTTGCAATCCCTATGTCGTATATATGGAGGTCGCATTTGCGAACCTCTGATCGCAAATGCGACATCCGCAGCTCATTTATAGATGTCATGATCCCAATCTCCCGCCTTAGGATGTCGTGATGGCACCTAGTCTCTAAGACTATGTTAGCCTAACAAACAAGAGAATATGACATAAGAAAACTGAAAACATGATATAAACTACTAAGCATCAGAAAGATATCAATACCGAACCACAATACAACATTTCCCAAAACCCGGAGAGACTGAATCATATGCTCTACAGAAAATACTAAGATCTCAACATACAACACTGTCTGAATAAAGGATAAATAGTAATAAGAGATAGCAAAAGGTGACTCCAAGGCCTGTGCACGTTGAGCAGGTATACCTTGAAGTCTCCAAAGGTAGCAATCAATCACTGGCATCCGACACGGGCAGATATACACGTATCTGTATAAAAGATGTGTAGAAGCGTAGTAAGAGTGCACCACAAAGGTACCCAGTAAGTATAAAGCCTAACCTCAGTAGAGTAGTGACGAGACTAGTTCAAGACACATACTAGGACAAGATAAGCAGAACAATAATATGATAACGGAAAGTAATGGGAAGCGGAGAAATGAGTGATAACAAAGCAGTTTAGTATGTAAGCTAATGACAGAATTCTAAGCAAAAAGGCAACAAGAAGGAATCACATAATGAGAATCAAATACGGACAAAACTAGTAAGGCAAGGAAGAATTGAAGCAACAAGAACTATTCAACCAATACATCTTTTCAATATGAAATGTACAACAAGAATCACAACCGAGGTAATGCCTCGTATTCACATTTCATAAGTCCAATCACATTATTTCTTTATATCACCGCGGGAGCCTTACATTTAGCTTTGAAAATCATTTTTTCCCGAAATAGCTACCCGCGTTTTAGCCCACCGTATCACACCACATAGCTTCAAGTAGTTCCCCTACTAGTAGCATGCGTATCAAGCCCACCTTATCTCACCGCATGCATATCAAACCCTAGACTTATACCACCACATGCATATCAATATCACAACTCGCACAACAAGTGCCCATATGCCACAACTTTCCAAAAGAATCAATAATACCAATGTTTCCACAACAAATAGCCCATGGCTCAACCAAAGAATCTCAACAATAAGAAGTGAATGTGAATTGCTCAACAAGAAAGATATCTAAATAATTAACAACTTCACCTCAATGTGATAATAGATTTTACAACTTCAACACCAATAACTCAACAAGAAGATATTCTATGAAATAACAACTCCAAGTAGGTAGTTTAACAATTAAAGAAGTAACAAGACAATAAGGAAAGCAATAACTTTAACTAAAGCATATAAGAGTAAAATAACAAGTAAGAGGTAGAACAAGTGTTAACAATGTCAAACAAAGCATATAAGGGTAGATTAACAATGAAAGATATAATATGTTATGGCAAATCAATTAAAGGAATGAAAATAGTCTAAATAACGTATAACCCGTGTACGCACTCATCACCTCACGTACACGTCTTCCACATAACACACATAGCACATTCAACCCAAATCCTAAGGGGTAGTTCCCCTACTCAAAGTTAGGCAAGATACTTACCCCAAACAAGCTAATTCAACCCACTAGTAAGCCTTTTTCCGCGAAGATCCAACTCCAGATGGCTCAAATCTAGCCAAAATAACTTAATACCATAAATACAAATAATAGGAAACTATTCCAAATAATAAAGTTGTAATCTTTAAAGAATATCAGAAAGTCAACTCAAAACGACAACCCCAGAGTCGCACCTCGGAACCCAACCAAACTTTCAAAATTCGAATACCCATTCAATAACGAGTCCAACTATACTAATATTATCCAATTCCGACCTCAACCGACCTTGAAATCCTCACTTTATAGTTTAGGATGTTTTTCACAAAAATCCTCAATTTTTCCAACTCAAAACACTAATTAAATGATAAAAACAATGATGGATTCATGAATAGTTAGCAAATCAGAGTCAAAAACACATACCCCGATTCAATCCCTAAAAATCCCCTCCAAAATTGCCCAAAACCGAGTTCTCTAACTCAAAATGTGAAAAATAACTCCAACCCTCGATCTCCACTATTTCTTCCTAGTTATTCCACTTTTGCGGACATTTGGTCTCCTCTGCGACTCCGCATATGCGGAAAATTCCTCGCAGATGCGGCCACACTAAAGCCCAGGGATTTACACTTCTGTGATCCAAACAACGCTTCTGCGCTTTCGCTTCTGCGGACAAAAAGGTGCTTCTACGCGTCCGCTTCTGCGGAAAAAGCCCGCACCTGCGGTCCCAAGATATCAAGTAAAACTTTGCTTCTGCGAAAGATAACTACATCTGCAGTTGCGCACCTGCGCATGAACCTCCACACCTGCAGACAAAGTTCACCAGGTCCAATCTCGCTTTTGCAGCTCAGAGGCCGCTTCTGCGGTGCCGCACCTGTAGCCACACCATTGCATGTGCGATTACACCAGAACTAGGCATCTCTATGCCTTTATGTCATGTGTGCATGCCAATTCATCCGAATCACACCCGGGGGCCCCGGGACCCTGTCCAAACATACCATCAAGTCCCAAAACATATAACGAACCTACTCGAGGTCTAAAATCACATCAAACAACATCAAATCTACGAATTGCACTCCAATTCAAACCTATTGAATCTATGAACATTCAACTTCTAAAACTAAAGTCAAATCATATCGAACCAACTCCGAATGAGCTCAAAGTTTGCACACAAGTCATAAATGACACAACGGACCTATTACAACTCCCGGAACCAAACTTCGAGCCCGGTATCAACAAAGTCAACTCTCGGTCAAACCTATCAACTTTCCAACTTTCACCAAAAAGCCTCAAACTAACCTACGGACCTCCAAATTCATATTCGGACATACGCTGAAGTCTAAAATCACCATACAAAGCTATTTGAATCATCAAAAGTCCATTCTGGAGTCGTCTACACAAAAGTCAAACTCTAGTCAACTCTTTCAACTTAAGCTTCCAACTTTGGAACTATGTGTTCCAATTCACTCCGAAACTCACCCGAATTGAAGATAGAGGAGGAAATAAATAGGGTAACGGGGCTACAATACATAAAACGACCGATCGGGTGGCGGGAGGCGATGTTTGAAGGGGTATTTCACACATAACTATTGGGTAAGTGATTTTCCCTCAATTTTGATATGATAACTTGATTTGTTATGGATTTTAACATCAAAATCATAGAATTTGAGAGGATATTTTGGGGATTTTTGACTATGTTTTGATAAATAAAAATTTAAAATTTCAGAGTCGATCTGGACTCGGTTTTGAAAACTAATCACATATTTGGATTTATGAGATTATGGGTAGTAGGGATCTAACCCTCAACTCAGGTTTTGACGGGGTGGGCCCGGGGTTGACTTTTGTTGACCTTTGGGAATTGGTTAAGGATTGAACCTTTATAATTTGAATTATTTCCTATAGCATTATTTGATGTTATTGAATTATTTTGGCTAGATTTGAGCCAGACGGAGGTGAATTTTTAGAGTAAATGCTATTAAAGATTTGATTTGGGCTCATTTAGGTAAGTGTCTTGCCTAGATTTGGTTGAGGAAATTTTTTCTACTATTCGATATTGTTTGCTACATGCAGGGGTGATGTATATATAAGGTGACGAGCGTATAAACATGTGTCACGGGTATTCATGCTCGGGGTAGATTCTAGCTTACTTTATATCTTAGTTGGTTGTGTATTTTACTTGATTCTATGGGTTATTTAATTAATCAACTATGTGAGCACGATAAACCATGCTAGAGGAAAGTTGAGGCTATTGATACCTTATGTTGAACATGATGAGCAAATCTTGACACTTAATCTGTATTTGTCTCAGAGTTAGATGCGTCGTAGGTTATGAACACACATCCAGACTTGTTTATGTAAAGTCCCTTGATTGGGGCGGGTGTACTCTATGATACATATGTGATCCTTGGTATGAATACTTGAACGTGGTTTCTATAATTGATAAAGCCATAGTCATGCTTTATCCACACTTCTATTGTTAACATGTCCTTGTGCGCTTATGTGATGAGTTATAAGGATGTGCCTCTTGATGATAAATTGTTATCTTGCATTGCTGTGATAATTGTGGCACATGTGGACATGATGTGCGGGTTGATTGTAGATGAGCATGCGGCGACATAAGGGAGGCATTTCATTATGATGCGCATAAAACGAGATAAGGGTGGCGAGATGAGCTTGTGGGGGAGGCATTTTATTATGATGCACATGCGGAAAGATAAGGGTGACTTATGTGCATGTGGTGCTATGCGCATGCGGAGAAATATAAGTGGCATTGCGGGGATGTTATGTGATAGCCTGGTGGCAATTTTCATTGTTCAGGTTGATGTGGTGGTACCAGGGGTTACACCCTTGATTATGCATGTCACTTCCTTATGTGTGTCATGCATTTTACATTTTTTATTGTGTTATTTTTTAACATGCTAAGCTATGCCTATGTTATTACTTGATGTTTTAGTTGCTAGGATGGATTTACCTACATGGAGTTATTATCTCGTGTTTTATTGAATTGTTGGTATCACATCAGATTGATGAGATGAGGATGTTGTCATATGTATTAATATGCTTGATTCTTGAAAAGTTCTCTTGAATATGTTGTGTGGGAATTGTTACGGAATCAAATTCATATTGTGGCACACGATTTTTGCCATGCGGGTGTACTCATATTGTCGCGGTCTTTGACGTGCGAGGGTGATTGATAGCGTGGGAATGCGGTTTCATATGTGTGAGATTCTATTTGATGACTTGATTGTTAAAGCTCAGCCTTTACATGTATTAAATTGTTGTCACTTTTTCTGATAAGATTGTTGTTATTGTTTTTTTTCCTGCTATACTTCCTGTTGCCGGCCTTTGATATATTGGACAAGTTATTTGACTAGTGAGTATCTTTTGACTTAAAAATCTCGCCACTACTTCTTTGAGATTAGTCAAGATACTTACTGAGAACATGGGGTCGGTTGTACTCATACTATACTTATGCACCTTGCGTGCATATTCTGGAGCTGAGAAGCTGTGAAGACAGAGCTTTGCATTGGAGGCGTACCCGTATGCCAGATTCAAGCTACCTTATTGGTCATGGTATCTTAGAATTTCATTTCTGTTTATATTACTTTCAAACATATGTTGTATTTATTCATTTCACCAGCTTTGTAAATCTAAATCGTAATGGCTCATGACTTGTACTACCAATCGTTGAGGTAATTGTATTAAATTCTTCTGGAGTCTTATTTATAATATTGATGATTTCTCATTGTAGTAGTAACATATACTGTTTGGCTTACCTAGCGGGTTGGGTTAGGTGCCTTCCTGACATTGGTGGAATTTTGGGTCGTGACACAAAAGCTACATATATAACTTATATAATGTTTTTGTGCAGATTTCAGTCAAAAAGCTAAAATTTGCATACAACTTATATATAACTTGTATACAGTTAAGTTAGCTATATGTAACTGTTGTTTGTACACCCGACATACAAAATATATACAATTTTTATTGTCATTTTCTTCGATTTCAATCTGAAATTCCAACTAAAACTAACTTGAATCTTCATTGATTTCTCTAAAACATTGAGAGTTAAGCTCCAAAGGATATTCTCAATCATTTGTAATAACATCTAAACCAAACAATTAATAATTACAAAATTTGAGTTTCAAATTCTAAGCCTCAAAAAATTTTAATGGCTGCTAATGGAGTTTAAGCTCATGTTTACACGTCTCACACACCCAAAAAACAAATTAAGTTACCAAACATTTATTTTTGTCACACATTTGTATGTTAATTTAAATCTAAGATCGCATGTCATAGTGAAGATTTTATTCTAAAATGATAATGTTGGGCTTCATAATATCATGATTTATGGCACTTTCATTCAGACAATGAGCATAACTTTTCATCAATCAATTATTAATTAAAGTAGTGTTGCACCCTATTTTGTACTAGTCAAAACAAGATTCAACTTGTGATTTCTCTGTTGTTGATGAAAGAGAGTCGCTACCTAATATTTAAAGGTATACTAGGGTACCTATTTAACTACTAAGTCATATTCTTTATTGGTCTGCAAACCGGTGAGATTATGGGTTAGGGTTTTTGTTCTTCTAAGGGGAAGGTGTTAGCCACCCCTTAAAATCTACTTGTGGTAGCTCCATAGGACTCGGACTAATTTTAAAGGCTCAGTTATTTACACTATGCTTGATTATTACTAAGGCAGGGCTCACTATATACTAAAGGGAATGTATATGTGTAAGACTTAAGAAGGGTGTGGGATTATCAAAGAGTTATTGAAGGTTAAGAGGGTTTTGAAAGTGGATTATATTTTAGAACTTGTAATTATTAAGTCACGAAAGTAAGTACTTTGAAGAATAGATGCTAATGTAATTTTGAAAGATGTTTGTAGGAAAGTGATTTTAAAATATACCCTGGTTTTTCTTAAAATTATGTAAAAGCCGAGTCTTTGAAAATTCATTTGGGTGATCATTTGTTACTGCCTTTTATGAAAATCTGGTTTCATTCTTTGTTAGTGAAAATCAGTGATTCTTTCCTAATTTTCTTTCAAAACGGGTTGTCGTTCTGATTAAGGACATGACCTTCAAAATCTTTAAGAAAACTGAGTGTGCAAGATGAGCACATTATAATTAACATGAGGTAAAGATTAATTACTAGCTATTTTCTTTTAAGTCATATATTAGTTAAGGCTTGCCTACGTTTCATGTAATACTAAAGCATTAAAGTAAAGTGCATAATCTAATATATGAGTGTTAAATACATGAGAACAAAATATGATAAAACAACGAAGGCAGTAACTGAAAAATAATAAAGGCAGTGAACTAAGCTATGAAACAATGAACAATAACGAAAGAAGTAGGGAGAGAGGAGTGGACTCTGATGATTGGGCCTTAATAAGGCAGGCCCAGCAATTTGAGAGGTGCGGCTATGGCAAGACTGGACTCTTCAAAGTTGCAGCAAAGCTGCTTTGGGCCTGAGATCCTTAGGAATTCAGCAGGCCCAAATTTATACATGCCCCAAAATAAAAGAAGGTCATTAGAAATATACTCCACATTCTCAGCATATTCAAATACACATGATGGAAATATAGACGAATAATTAAAAAAGAATAATCAATACTGTGGGAATTATACTAATGTGGTGGTTCTACTTAGCAAATAATTCACATTGAAAACCTTTCGTTGTCATTAAACACTAAACCCCCAAAGAGCTAAATGCGTCAATGAATTAAGGGCTAAGGAGGAAGCTCCACCCAAAGCGTCGATTCTCCCTTTGGATCCCCACATACTTCAAATTTACCAAGGGACTCAAGGCCTAGGGAAATGCTTGTGTCGGGGAGGGCAGCCCAACCTAGAGCCAAACTCCACTCCCAATTACCCTTAAACACTAACAAACTATTTTTCTTGCGGGTTTAAATTCCAATGAGGCCCTTTTAATGTAAACTAAATGTTATAGCATAGCCCACCACAAAATATACTTTCCCTCCTAACAACTTAACATATATAGAGGTTTCAAGATATCTATGACATAAGCAACTTTCTCTATATGTATACAATTTATAGACTACAACATGGAATCCCTAGGGATTTCTACACAATCATAATCAAAATCATCAAGTTCAGATAACAACAACAAGAATCGTTATGAGCTTTTAGGGGTCAGACTTGGCTTTAATGTTATCAAGAGAGCAAGGACTAGGGCAGCTCTGGACAGGAAATAAAATCAGGAGCTAAGCAAGAGCATGCAGTAGTTAACTTAAACATTTCAGGACAGTAATGATCTTATGCATACATGGGAAAACTTACACATTTGTAGAATTAGATTAAGCAAAGGTTATAGATAAGGGAAAGACATTACATCAGGACAAGTTCAACTCAAACTTAAGTCTAAGTTAGTACATGAATACAAAGATGATCATGCTTCCCTTTTTACAAGTTATCACTTAGTTAGGGCAGAGTAACTAGGTCCCTTTAAAAGATAAAATGCATGTCAGCTTTTCAAAGATGAATGATGACCCTAAAGATAAGAGATAAGAGACATGATACCAAGTAATCATGCAGCTGAGGGTGTTGATTAATCAAGAAAACAGTTAAGTTCAGTCTAACCAATCATCAGTCTTTACAACAAAGAGAAAAGAACAGAATTATGACCACATTATGTGAAAATATGACAAAGCTTTAACATGTGTGTACAATAGGATTACTGGGAGAAGAAATGAGAGGTTTAGTTCAAACAAGATTAGGTTAATAGAAGCAAAAAGCAACTAAACAAAACGGAAAACCATAATGGCAATAGTCTAACAAACATAAATAGGGAAGATGGAATATAAACACTTAGAGTTTCTGCTTAAGGTTTAAAGGGATAGATGATATAAACTTAACAGCTTCAGATTCATTCAATAATAGTTATCAAAGTATAAGTTCAACTTAAAAAAACACAAGCTATAGAGATGCAACATGCAATGATAAAGGTTACTGCATGCCAATAAGAGCTATGAGGTTCATATGAACATGAACATATAATAACTTAATCATGTAGACTATTGGAAATTTAGGAAATAAGATCAGCAATAATCAACTATATAGTTTAATCAATCATCATTTAAAGACTCATAGCAAGACAACTAATCACAAGCAGCCATTAAACTATAGGAACATAAGTATTAACATATTAGATACCATAACAACTGTAATATATAGAACCTAACTTAGCATGCTTGTATCATTCAAAGAAACGAACAAAAAAGAAGAGTAGGAGAGGTGCTTACCTTTTTTAGGGCAACAGACCAAACGAGAGCTCTTTTCAGTTGCTTAAGATCCCAGAAAACCTCAAGCTTAGACCAACGATAGCACTCATCAAAAAGAAAGGAAAAATAGTAAGAACCTAAGGCTTGGAACCCTAAACTTCTCAGTGTTTGTGTGTGTATTTTTCTCAGTGTTAAGTGATTTGTTCGTAATTTTTGTTGTGTGTACGTGTTGTTAGGTGAGAGTATTAAAGACTTCTATTTATAGTGGCTATTAAAGACTCTAGGGTTTCAGAGGATTTAAAATTGGATAGTGAAAGAGAATAGAGGGTAAATCAGTAAGGATTTTTACCTGAGAGGAGAGAAGTCGACCGTTGAAGGCAAGGACCGCTGGATAAAGCTTCAATGTCTAGAGGTCACTGTGTTTGACCTCTGGACCTCGAATAACCATGATTAGGCTCTGAGATATGCATATGCATGTCGTAGATTTAACAAAACAGAGGAGATTTCAGAGATTTGACCCTTGCACGATTTAGTCTAGGGTTTTCGAATTTGGGGTTTTGAATATCTATTAACGAAAAATGAAATAAAACAACCTTCATCATAATCCAGAGAAAAAATGTGATCTCTGAGTTTGAATTGAAAGCCGAAGACGGAATGGTGTTTCGAGCTTGAGAGATTAAACTCTGGTGATACAGATTCTGTGAATAAAAGGGGAAATAACATCAGGATTCTAGTAAGGGAAGCAAGAAAGGGTGATTTCATGATTGATTTGTTGAACTTGCACGAATTTGTGCAACGTTTTTGTGATTGATAGGGGCTGAAAGATGAGAGATAGAAAAGGGAAAGAAGGCAGTTATGCGTTTGAGTGAAATGATTAGGGTTTGGGAGGGGTTCGTTGGTCTCTAGGTTAAAGTTGGGAGATCTAACGTGGGTCGTTGGTTCAATAGATCAACGGTCCTGATAAATCAGGGAATAAAGATTTTTGGGGCAGAATTTCGGTGTCCGTTGGATTCCTGTAATGAAACGGTTAGGATTAAATTCTCTGAGTATTTAGTAATTAAAGAGAAATGGAGTGAAAATTGTGGGCCATTGATCAAAAAATGAATGGCCCAGATGACTTTGTGTTTGTTATGTGAGCGAGAGAGGCAAATGACGTGGTGTGCTCTCATTGGCTAAGAGAGGGTGTCACGGATCACCAAGGTGGCAAATGAGATGGGTGTTTGGATTGGGTCAGGTTCGAATTGGGTCTTGTATTTGGGCTAAAAATCATTTAAATGGTAGCCACTTTGTAATTAGTAAAGGAATTGCAATCGTAGCCTTTTAGTCTTTTACTCTTTTGAAATTAATTTAAATAAACTTAATTATTTTCAAGGAAATATAGTAAATATTTGTCACGCCCCAAGACCGAGGAGCACGACCGGCGCTCAACCGAGTGAACCCGACCGAGCAAGCCTGTTAGATTTCATTCTACCCAAACTCATCCACGAAGAGAGTTAATACATATTTTCATTAATTAGACGAAAATGTGTTCATGTCTACAATACCAATTCATTTCCAATAGTCTCATCATTTTTAAAGTCTCAAATGGACAAGTAATACAACCACAACATAACATAGTTTGTCTTTCTCCATCACCAATACACAACCCTCACTATGTCTACGGAGCCTCTATAGATAAAGATGAGTACAATGATAATGCCGGCAACAAGGCCCCGACTATACCTCAAATAGAATATACAAAGAACAAAAGATACATGACCCCGGGATGAAGTGGGGCTCACCAAGTCAGCTAGGAAGAAGGTGTAGTATTGCTATCACTGATCAATGTCTCCTGCTGTGGAACCACCTGCATCCATTTAAAGATGCAGCACCCACGGTAAAAGGGACGTTAGTACCGTCGAATAGTACTAGTATGAACACTAAACACCAATTTAAGAATTCAGAAATACAAGATGAATATGATGAACCAGTGCAGCAATAGTATAATATAGATAACCGTTTAAACCAGAGCAAGCTTATTAAGAGCTATCAATAACATTTATAGGATTTAAGATGAGATCATCTGTAACCATCTTCACACAAAGCGGCCCCGCCGCCTCACCCGATGTATGCAGTGGAGGTGTATGTACAATACCACAACTCTACTTAAGCGGCCCTGCCGCCTCACCCCAATGTATGCGGGTGGATGTATAACCACATTACCAAGAACCTTCACAAGCGTCTATGTCGCCTCACCCCAATGTTTTCAGGTGGAAATGCATCAACGATACCAATACCAACACAAAGCGGTTATGCCGTCTCACCCCAATATATATATGTGGGTGGTGGTGCCACAACAATACCAAACTATACACAAAGCGATCGTACCGCCTCACCCCAATGCATGCGGGTGGAGGTGCAGTCCCACAATACCATAATCCCTACACAAAGCGGTCAAGCTGCATCACCCCAATATATGCGGGTGGAGGTGTATCAAAATCCCAATCTCTACACAACTTGGCATAATAACTTTCACATAAATCACGACTTGAAATTATAACATGTGGATACACAATCCATAGTTTGAAACACATCCTCAATTTATAATGCAATATGATAAGAGCATTTGAAATACAAATTGAACATATAACTTTATCACAAAACTTATCGGAATACTCAGTTTGTAATCAACATCTTGGAACTTACAAGGATAATGTGAATTCCAATTCTTAAAGAAGAGTTTAGCCAACATACCTCAATTGAGCTTCCTTAAATTCTAGAACATTCTGGAATTCTTAGCAACTTCAATCTATTTTAGAAAAATAATAAATTGAACCAAAATTAGGAAGATGATTATGGTTCTAGCTCATTTGAGCATTTTATCAAACACTAGGTGTGCATTAAGGTTTCAAGGCCCTTTTTTTTATGAAGGATTCCATCATCCCACAACCCAATCTTTACCATTTTTAGCTCAACAATATTCCTACACCCTTTGATAATACATGCATGTAAAATAAACAACTCTCATGCCCAAATATTATCTTGCTAGTTACCCATTTTCAGATGATTTCAAAACTAGGGTTTAGGGTATAGAATCTTACCTCTAGGATGAAGACCTAGTGAGCTTCCCTTCTTAATCTTCCAAATCTTGAGCAAGAATTGAAGAACACCTTCTCACTCTAGGGCACTCTCTCTCACTCTAAAATATCAGATTATGTCTCAAAAATGGCCCAAAGAGTGTATTTAACGAAATAGGGTCAGGTTTTAAAAACCCAAAAATAGAGCTCCGGAACAAGGTATGCGATCGCATAACCGATATACGAACCGCATATTGGTCGCATAATTGGTTACAAAATAGCCAAAAGAACTGTCTGTGTATGCGATCACTATGTGGTCCCCATAACTGTTATTCGGTCGCATAATGCACCACATAATAGTTATGCGGTCGCATAGTCGACCGCATAGCTGCTTCCAGAGTGGCCCTCTCCTGCTCACTTCTGCGGCCATTATGCGGCCCGCAGAGTAATTATGCGGTAGCATAATGGACCGCATAAACGTACTTTTCTGACAAAATTTTCCTTCACTTTCCTGTGCATTGTTCAACCCAAAAAGTCCGAGCCACGGCGAGCTTGCGAGGCTTACTTTCTCAACACGTAAGCCCAGTCCGGCACCATGAAATATTATTTTCTTTGCAAATTTTACCAAGCTTTACACTTAAGTACTTTAAAACTTTTTGGGGTGTTACAGATGGCCTAACAGATCAGGCCGAGATCGGACTCCATGTATGAACACAGTGGCATTCTGAATGAAATGGTGGTAATGTCTCAAATGAGATGGCCTAGCCGATCGGGCCATGATCGGACGCCATGCCGCACACATGGTGGTACTGTGCTGGAAATTATAATGAAACTGTGGTAATGTCTCAAATGAGATGGCCTAGCCGATTGGGCCGAGATCGAACTCCGTGTAAGAAAACGGAGGTATTGTGAATTGTGGAATATTGGTGCTAAAGATCACCTAACTTAATAATACGGAATTGACTTGAAAATGTATATGATCCTTAACATTGTCGTTTCTATATTATTTGAAGCCCTTATTAAATTCTTGACTGTTCCTCTTGTATTATTATTCATTCTATTGAGTTGGTGTTTAGCTTTGCATAATAGTGCTATTTGACGGTACTAACGTCCCTTTTGCCAGGGCACTGCATATTTAAATGGATGTAGGTGGTTACATAGCAGACAGTGTTGATCACAGGTATTGCTGCATCCTCTTCTCAGCGGACTCGGTGAGCCCTATTTCATTTCGGGGTCATGTATTATGCCTTTTATTTATATTGTGGTCACTTTTTGAGGTATAGCCAGGGCCTTGTTGCCGGCACCATCTTTACTCTCTTTTGTATCTTTAGGGGCTCCGTAGACACTATGTGGGTTGTATATGGGTGTTGGGAATGCTAAGTAAGTTATGTTGTGTTTGATCACTTGTTCCATTCGAACGATAAGAAATGTGTATTTTGAGGCCTAAAGGCGCAATAGATAATGAAACGGTTTAATGTTGTATGTATGAACTTCCTTCCGTCTAATTAATGAAATCACGTCTTGTCTTGATCATGGGCGAATTGGATAGAAAGTATCTAACAGGCTTGCTCGGCCGAGTTCACTCGATTGAGCGCCGGTCAAGCTTCCCGAGGTTGGGGCGTGACAATTACCATTGTAGAGCTTTATAGTCTATTTTGCATACTAGGTGTTTGACAAAATTCCTAAGCGAGTTACACCATGTGAATCCTTCTAATTATTATCCGATTTTTGCTATCTTCCTATAGATTGTTATTGATAGAAGTGTTGGAGAGTGAAATCCTATAGATTCTGCCAAAAAATTTCCTTCATTTCTATAATCCTCAACATGTAAGTCCTGTCCGGCACCATGAAACATTATTTTCTTTGCAAATTTTACCAGGCTTTACACTTAAGTACTTTGAAATTTTCCGGGGTGTTACAAAATTATAATTGTTAAATACTACTAATTATTCTAGTTAATTGATTATTTGTAAAAATACTTCACTAGTACATTAATTTTGAATTATTGAAATAGTAACTAATTAACTTTTTTAAGAAGTAATTTATTGAATTAATTATAGAATTTACGCATAGAAATTATTTTATTTCCTAAAATAGTAAATATATTTGCAATTACATAATACTAATACCAAATGATTGATTTCAAAAACTAATACTGAATTAATTTGTAGAAATAGGTATTCATTACTGGAAAATACTTTGAAAATATTTATTGCAAATTATTAAGTATAAATAAATTAATTTTAAAAGGGAGGGTCAAAATTGGCTGTCAACAGCTACCCCTTTTTGACGGCAGTGATTGATTAAAATCGTAATCATGCCTAAAGTTGCACGAACAAAACGTTAAAACATTCAAAGTAATAGCAAAATGAAGCATGCCCACGAGATACTCTTGACTGCGAAGCTAGGTTGCGGCCATCGATTGGTAGAACGTTGGTGACGAGGTTTGCGATTGTCTATTCTGGTGTCCGTGATTGACGGAGCAGTGCTGCGGATTGCTTTTGTTGGCGAAGTTTGCCGTTTGCTATATACAAGGCTCCGATTAGTAGAGCTGACGATTTGCTATATACAAGACTTCGATTTGTGAAGCCAACGTTTGATTTGTACAAGGTGCTCCAATTGATTGAGCTGAGTTTGCTATATACAGGACTTCGATTGGTGAAGCCAATGGTCAGTTTTGTACAAGATACTTCGATTAGGTGACCGGATGGTTTGCTATGTACAAATTTCCGTATTAGTTGTCTGATTCCGAGGCACCTGCAAAAGATTCAAGAGTTAGCTTTAGCTGTACTAGAAAATTTTAAGTATAAAAGGAGGAGATATAATATTAGGCAAGTGGCAGATCCGTCATTTGCCCCAGTGTGGTCCTAGTGCTTCCTTATTCCCTGTTGACCCTACACTCAAAGAAAACTTCTTAGTAGGGGGGGAAGTTGGTTTGTATCGACCACAGTGTTGGTTTGCCATATACATATATATATACATATATATATATATATATATATATATATATATATATATATATATATATATATATATATATATATATATATTAGACAATATTTTGAAAATACTTGTTTCTTTTAAAGCAAATGCCGTTATTCCGGATTATGACATGTCACGAAAGGTTTTCCACACGTGAGCGTATTACTTTGAGAACTTCTTCTTGTTTATGTCGATCTTCCATGACACCTATGACAACGCAGGTACCTACTGCGACTGTGTCCTAATTAGAACTAATGCATTACAAAGGCTTTCCTAAGGTTATGACTGAACCCTTTCAGGTTGCCTACGTATCCAAAATGGAATTAGGTCTGAACGTAGTTCGTGGGATGATGATAAAATATGATGAAAAATGACCGAGCATGACTCAGACATCCTACGTATCCAAAATGAAATTAGGTCAAAGCGTAGTTCGATTACAACAGATGTAAAATGATTATATTAAGAATGAAAATGGTTGAGTCTAACTCAAACAGCCTTTTTATCCAAGTGGAATCAGGTCGGAACGTAGTTCAATTACAAAAGATGACTGAATCCAATGAGGATTGCCTACATATTCCTTTCTGAGGAAATCAAGTCAGTGTAGTTCCTGAACAACATATAAAAATGACATTTGGTTTTTCTATTACAATAGAAAGTGGGGAGAGAAACCGAACCCTATGTAGGTAGCTTACGTATCCCTCCGTGGGAAGTTAGGTTGAACGTAGTTCTGTTACATCAAAAATCCCTATCTCTATTTGTTTTCAAACATAGTATCTCTTGATTGCGTCTGAGTTGATAGGCTTCATGTTGACTCTTCCATCCATCTATGCTAGAATTAAAGCTCCACCGATAGTGCTCGGTGAACCACGTAAGGACCTTGCCAAATATTCCTTTGGCTTTTTCTTGTTGGGGAAAGATTTTCTTGAGAACCAACTGCCTCAGTGTGAATCGGCAAGGCTTAACTCATTTGTTAAATGCACTTGCCATCCTGTTCTGATATAGTTTGCCATGACATACTGAATCCATTCTTCTCTCGTCAATGAGCATGAGTTGTTCCTTTCTGATCCATATCCACTCTGCGTCCTCCAATTTTGCCTCTTGAATGACTCTTAAGGACGGTATCTCGACCTCTGCGGGTATCACCGCTACAGTGTCATATACCAACGTGTATGTCGTTTCCCAGTGGATGTTCTCATGGTAGTCCAATAACCTAGTAAAGCGAAAGGTAGTTTCTCATGCCATTGTCTGTGATTGTCCACTATCTTTCGCAGAATCCTCTTGATATTCTTTTGGGCTGCCTCGACTGCCCCATTCATTTGCGATCTGTAGGGTGTCGAATTGTGGTGGATGATTATGAATTTCTCGCAGATTTCTCTCATGAGGTCGCTGTTGAGGTTAGCGGCATTGTCAGTGATGATGGACTCTGGTATTCAAAATCTGCAGACGATGTTGTTTCAGACAAATTCTTACACTAACTTCTTCATGACGGCCTTGTAAGTAGATGTCTCGACCCATTTGGTGAAATAGTCGATGGCCACCAAGATGAAATGATGTCCGTTTGATGTTTCAGGATCTATGGGTCCAATCACGTCCATGCCCCAGGCGGCGAATGGCCAGGGTGAACCCATTACATTTAACTCATTTGCGGGCTGCATACCTGTTCTGCGGTCCACTCGGCGATCACAGAGTTGAGTTCGGAAGGTCCATTTTCTATTTTTATAACCCGACCCCATTTCTTATAAAATGACTTTGGGGTTATTTTGGTCGGGTTAAACACATATTGTAGAGAGAGGAAGTGCTTCAGAGAGAGAGAGAAAGGAGCCCCAAGTGCATTGATCATCAATCCCCTCCCCAATCTTGAAGATTCAAGGGAATCATTCACTAGACCACCATCTACCCGGGTAAGACCTTGTCCTAAAACCTTCATGCAATTGTTATGGGTTTAATTAGGTTATGGAGTTGGAGATCGGCCATCCATGTGACATTAGGTAGTAGTAGGTGGAATTGTTGAACTATTTTGGATAGTTTCTTGTTGAAATTGGTTGAGGGAGGAAGGGATTACCATTGTATAGCTTTGTAGTCGATTTTACATAATAGGTGTTTGAAAAAATTCCTAAGAGAGTTACACCATGAGAATCCTTCTAATTATTATCCGATTTTTGCTAGCTTCCTATAGATTGATATTGCTAGAAGTGTTGGGACATTGTAGTAACTTATGGGAAGCTCAAATAAGGTATGTTGGCTAAACTTCTCTCTAGATTCGAATTCCATGATGATCTTGTAAGTTTCAAGTATGGTTGACCCAATTTCCTAAATCCCATGTTACAGGTTGTTCCTAATAAATTTGATTATTCTAAACAAGTGTTGTGTTAAATGATATAAGTACTCAAAATGTGTTCCGATTGCTCCTATCTTAACATGATCTCTTTTGAAAATGAGTTCAAGTAAGGGTGATGTATTAAAACGTTATCACTTCAACTAGTGTTTCAAATAAAAGTCTATTATGCTTAACTTGGAAAGAAAACCCATTGTGCTTAAAACTCATATCGCTTGTATAAATGTTTGAGGTATTGATTCCAAATGACCTTAATTGTTGATAACCTATGATAATGTTTTGAAGTGAAAGAAGTGAGAGTGAGATATAAAATGTGGCCATGGTTGTTGTAACTAGTGAATTTGAGTTGAATTCGTGTTTCAATCGCAAATCACCATGCTCTCCTTTATAAATATTTCCAATGTGATTTGAGTTCTTACATACTAATGAGTTGAAATTGTGTATTGCCCTTTTGGGGGAAAAGTATTTCAAGAATAAGTGGTGTATCACTCGTTTATGATTTTAACTTGTGCTTCAATTGCTAGTCATTTTGCTCCATTCTTTGGAAATGAATCTATTGTGTTTAAAACCTTCATTAGTAATGAACCTAAAGTTGTGATTTCCAAAATAATCTATATGTTGATGTTCATGATGATGATCCTTGAAAGTAAAGAAATGAAAGTGTGGAATATGAAATACGGCCAACGTGCCATGAATGAAGAATCTTACGTATGCCCAATGGAACCAAGGAAATAATGATGTTGTGAATGGTTAAAAGTACTAATGAAGCTATATATAGTGTGAAAGGTTATAAAGTGAATATATTTGTACTTCTGCTTTCCTTGTGTGCAAACAAAATGGTTTTGGGAGTATTATTAGCGAACCGAGGAAGGGTGGGTCATAAGGCCCACACGCAAAACCAAACGTGTTGGTGTAGGAGTTGATTGTGATTATTCCCCTTATTTGGGATGAGATTGATATGTTGAGATTATTCCCTTTGATTGGGATGAGATTATTGATAGCCCTGGCTTTGATGTCGACTCACACAGCATATGTGGGGAGATGACCTAGCCGGTCAGGTGGTGATCGGACGCCATGTTGCGCGCATGGTGGTTCCTACTCTTGGTAACACCTTTCTTTCCTTCGCATCACATGTCAATCCACATTGCTCGTGGAGACATGGCTTAGCCGATCGGGGCGAGATAGGACTACGTACTAAAAACATGGTGGTGTATCGGTGCTAATGATCTCCCAACCGAAAAGAAAAATATTACTTTTGTATTTTGAAAATTGTTATGTTTTAACTTGGCATTTGGGTATCGTTGAATATTAATTGCTGCTTTCATGAATATTCACTTTTTTTATTGGCATTCTATTTTGAAAGAGGACATTTAGCTTTACATACTAGTACTATTCCACATGTACTAACGTCCCTTTTGCCGGGGGCGCTGCATCTTCAATAGATGCAGGTGGTTCGTCAGCGGGCAGCTTTGGTCCTCATTAGCAGTTACTCTTTATTCAGAAGGTTTTGGGTGAGCCCTACTCTATTCCGGGACTGATTTCACTTGATGTTGTACTTTGTGTTTTGAGGTATAGCCAGGGCCTTGTCGCAAGCACTTCCATATTACTCTTTTGTTGTACTTAGAGGCTTCGTAGACATGTTGTGGTTAGTGTTCAATGTTGGGAAATGAACTAGAAGTGTTGGTATTTTGGCAAACATGTTTTCTCTCATAAATATGAATTTGTGATATATTGAATATTGTAAATGAATATCCTTTGAGTAATGGGAAAGAATATGAAGCACTTGACTCATTTTATGTCTATTAGTTTAGTGCACCTCATCCTCGTTGCGTGAACTGTAGGAGATGTCATTCGGGGGTATGTTACTATGGTACCAATGTATGTTATGGTTGTGGAGTCGAGGGGAATCAGTTAAGGTACTGCCCTGTCAACCTATGGTCAATAAGTAAGTCACTCCTTGCTACATCATTATGAACACCGTATTATTTTCCTTGTAATATATGTACATCTGCATTGAAGAGCCTGCATAAACATGGTCTTAGCAAGAAACTGAACCACAAAACATTGCATGTATCCACTCTTTGAATAAGACGCATAATTCGTGAAGCCTCTTTATCAAAATTCCCTTAATTACAACCTCTTAAGAAATTGAGTTCCATAATGATTTCCTTGAAATAAGTTCTAACCCTGGGTTAATACTTCCCACTTGCTTCCCCAAATTCTCAACAAAGGACTATACTTGATGAATTTCTTATAGGACCTTCCGATTCAAGTAGATAACACTTTCTCACTTGTGCTCATGCATGAACCATCATAATGTTTACCTACATGGTATAGAATCTAATGTAAGACAACCTAGTGTTGAGATTCTTCTTGATCCACTCTGTCTCCCTCTCCTATGTATGTGGCTCATAGGATTTAAGGAATCACCTTACCCCTTTGTGGACATTATCATGAACCATTCTCATGGCCTAGTAACATAAGAGCATATCTTAGCACCTATCATACGTGCTCATGACAATGGAAATGGTCACTTGTCCTCATAAAGTTTTTCAGGAATTTGAGATTTTCATAAATTCATCATAAGAAGATCTTTCATTTGCCCATCTCAATATAACTTTCATGACCACTTAGATCATTCCGCAGTAAGTAACTCGCCTTGTTCCTAGTATTATAGTTGCCCATGATGTGGCCTGGTATTGCAGTTTGAGAGTTATTATTGCAAAAACATGTCCATCTCATAACAAATGTTCGTTCTCTCTTTACATCTCTACAACGTGTTCTGACTGTGTTCCTTACTTAGTAAATTCATTGTGCTAGTTTCCCGATGCTTGTTGGATAACCATGAGAGTTCGCATTCTTCTATACGTTGCTGGAACACTTCCTTTCTCATAAGGATCCTTAATAGGCTCTCCATCAAGACCGAATGCATTGTTGGGGTTATCATAGCATCATGCCGGCTTCTCATGCTTTTCCCCTCCTTCGGTAGCGTATGGGTACCTTTCAAGTCATAAAATCCATGGCGAACTCATTATGAACGTTTGCAAACCTTCCATGATTATTCTATAGTACCTCCCTAGGTTCCATTATCTTTAAACACTCGGCTTCTAGAATCATTTACTATGCCATTGTCATGCGCGGAGAGTTTACTGTCCTTAACATTTCCACCTCTCTAGGTGGATAGGGGTTTATCATTTGCCTTTCTCCTCGGAGCATCATATTAACCATTAGAACCTCTCCAACTCATGCATGATTTAATCCCAATATTATGATGTCCTAGCTACATCGTTTCACTCATGTATGGTTGAAGTTAAGTAGCCTTACCATGACCTTTCCCTCCCCACTTCAGGTGGGTGTTTCAAATTCTGGCACATATCATGAGCATATTGATTTGAAAGACAAGTTTGTCGTATCTCTAGTCCTCTCATATAGGCTCAACTATCAGAAAGGGTTAAGCTGTTAGAATGATAATAATCTCCCAAGTGTTCAACCTCTTTTTCAACCCCGTGGGCTTGTGGCATAGATTTCGTGTGTCAGATACTGTTAGGAGTGTAATGCAACTTCATGTATCTTTGAAACCTCTATCGCATTCGTGGTGCAAGAATCTTCTCCTTCCAAGTTAAACTGATTTTCCCTACACTCTAGTAGGAAACTGGTGTTACGTACTTGGCTATTTTTCCTTAAGGCTTATTTTTTTGCCGAGCAAGGCACATATAGAATAAAACAATTGCCACTATCCCTTTCATAACTCATAATAACTGATGCTAACATCTTTATCCTTCCAACCATGCCTCCCATGTATCTCTTATCTAAAATGACTCGCTTTTTTTACATCTTAAGATCATGTATATGGTCCTTACATTGTCAATGTCTACTAGGCAACTCTAGGTCCCATTTGTATAACCAATGATGTTATCACACTGAATAACCATGTCAGCGCTATTGGTAGTAACCCCCATATCTCTTTGGATATAACTTCCTGTAATTCCCTACTCAGCACATTGATGAATTCCTGAACAATTCCAGCTCAATCTCGAACCCCGTTGTTTTTCCTTATATTAGATCTACCGATAGTAGTAGGTTCAGCATGTCAGAGAAGAAGCATCATTCCATGATCGAACATATTGGGTAGGAACTCTATGGTCATATCCATTCTAGCATATAATAGCATAATTGGTGAAGGTCGCCAAAGGTTTAATTTTTGTGTTCGGCGTAGAGATTTAGAGTTGAATAAAGTGAACAGGTTACTCTCAAGATTTTCTGTGAATTGTTAATAAAGGTAAAGTAGGTGTGGTCACATTAGGCCTTATGGAATCCTGAAGGAAATAAGTCAAACTATGAGTATGATGTTTCCCCATCATTGTTCTCCATGAACCCGGTGCTTAATGTGTCAATGTCAAAGAAGGTAGTTGGAAATCCTTTGTCTGTCGTTCCGGTGGAAGCTATTGAAGGTGAAGTTAATGGATAATTGGTTCATGAGAGGTACCTAAATGTTATTCTTGTTAGATAAGTCCGGGAGTTGAGATTGCCTCCGTGAAATGCTATGGCGAATTCTTGTTAGATAAGTCCGTGAAATGTTTGTATAGCAAATGGTTGTGATTCGAAAGGTACTTTCTATGTGTTACGATTCAAATATGTACAGTTCATCTCCAGATATTGATTTTGATAATATAATGACGGTAATGTTGAAATTTGTATTATTGATATATTGTGATGCTTTGTTAAGTTGTGAATGTGTTGTTAGGAGTGGTTTTGGTATTTTGCTGGCAGGTGGATAGGCTCAAAGAGAGGGGAAACTCTGCCGAAATTTCTGAAAAATTTGGGAGTTAGTCAAATTTTGGGGCTTGAGATATTAGAAAAAAGAGTTGAGTTATTTTAGGTGTTTGGGGTGGACTATACTCCTCATTCGAGGACGAATGATCCTAAGTGAGGTAGGATTTAAGGCCCCATAAAATTTCACCCAAGAATTTAAGGTTTTGTGGTGCCGAGGTAGACTAATTTGTACGAAGGTTGTAGATAATTTTTGCAACCGCAGATCTGTTCCGCGGGCCGCATATCCATCGCGGAGTTGAGTAGAAAATTTGTTGAATTTTGAAGGTCATTTTACCGTCCATTATGCGATCGCATATCCGTTTCGCGGTCCGTACTTCCGTCGCAGATTTAGCATGAAGAATTTCGAAGGGTGATTCTTCGGTCCATTTTGCGGCCGCATAACTGGTCTGCGGACCGCAGACCTACCGTAGACCTGTCCAGACCATCAGAGTTTTTGGGATCGTTTTTGCGGTTCATTTTGCAGGTCGCATACCTATTCGGTTGTCCACTCTGCGATCACAAAGTTGAGTTCGGAGGGTCTATTTTATATTTTTATAACCCGACCCCATTTCTTATAAAATGACATTGGGGTTATTTTGGCCGAGTTAAGCACATATTTTAGAGAGAGAGAAGTGCTTTAGAGAGAGAGGAAGGAGCCCCAAGTGCATTGATCATCAATCCCTGCCCCAATCTTGATAATTCAAGGCAATCATACACTAGACCATCATATACCCAGGTAAGACCTTGTCCTAATACCTTCATGCAAGTGTTATGGGTTTAATTAGGTTATGTAGTTGGAGATAAGCCATGCATGTGACACTAGGTGGTAGTAGGTGGGATTGTTGATCTATTTTGGGTAGTGTCTTGTTGAAATTGGTTGAAGGAGGAAGGGATCACCATTGTAGAGCTTCGTAGTCAATTTTGCATAATAGGTGTTTGATAAAATTCCTAAGAGAGTTACACCATGAGAATCCTTTTAATTATTATCCGATTTTTGCTATCTTCCTATAGATTGATATTACTAGAAGTGATGGGACGTTGTAGTAACTTAAGGGTAGCTCAAGCATCGTATGTTGGCTAAATTTTTCTCTAGAGTCAAATTCTCTGATGATCCCGTAAGTTTCAAGTATGGTTGACCCAAGTTCCTAAATCCCATGTTACAGGTTGTTCCTAATAAATTTGATTATTCTAAACAAGTGTTGTGTTGAAAGATATATGTACTCAAAATGTGTTCCAATTGCTCCTATCTTATCATGATCTCTTTCAAGAATGAGTTCAAGTAAGGGTGATGTATTATAAAGTTATCACTTTAACTAGTGTTTCAAATAAAAGTCTATTATGCTTAACTTGGAAAGAAAACCCATTGTGCTTAAAACTCA
Source organism: Nicotiana tabacum (assembly GCF_000715075.1). NCBI lineage: Eukaryota > Viridiplantae > Streptophyta > Magnoliopsida > Solanales > Solanaceae > Nicotiana > Nicotiana tabacum. The sequence continues at coordinate 53,130,252 of NC_134102.1, forward strand.
TATTGCTCGTATACATGTTTGAGGTATTGATTCCAAATTCCCTTAATTGTTGATAACCTATGATAATGTTTGGAAGTGAAAGAACTGAGAGTGAGATATAAAATGTGGCCATGGTTGTTGTAACTAGTGCATTTGAGTTAAATTCGTATTTCATTCATAAATCACCATGCTGTCCTTTATAAATATTTCCAATGTGATTTGAGTTCTTACATACTAATGAGTTAAAATTGTGTATTGACCTTTTCAGGAAAAAGTATTTCAAGAATAAGTGGTGTATCACTCATTTATGATTTTAACTTGTGCTTCAATTGCTAGTCATTTTGCTCTATTCTTTGGAAAGGAATCTATTGTGTTTAAAACCTTCATTACTAATGAACCTAAAGTTGTGATTTCCGGAATACTCTATATGTTGATGTTTATGATAATTATCCTTAAAAGTAAATAAATGAAAGTATGGAATATGAAATACGACCAACGTGCCATGAATGAAGTATCATACGTATGGCCAATGGAGCCAAGGAAATAATGATGCTTTGAATGGTTGAAAGCACCAATGAAGCTATATGTAGTATGAAAGGTTATGAGGTGAATATATTTGTACTTCTATTTCCCTTATGTGCAAACAAAATGTTTTTGGGAGTATTATTGTTGAACCGAGGAAGGGTGGGTCGTAAGGCCCACACCCGAAACAACACGTGCCAGTCTAGGAGTTGATTGTCATTATTTCCCTTATTTGGGATGAGATTGATGTATTGAGATTATTCCCCTTGATTGGGATGAGATTGTTAATAGACTTGGATTTGATGTCGACTTACACGATATATGTAGGGAGACGACCTAGCCGATCGGGTGGTGATCGGATGCCATGTTGTGTGCATGGTAGTTCCTACTATTGGTAACACCTTTCTTTCTTTCTCATCACATGCCAATCCATATTGTTCGTGGAGAGACGACTTAGCCTATCAGGCCGAGATAGGATTTCGTGTTAAAAACATGGTGGTATATCGGTGCTAATGATCTCCCAACCAAAAAGAATAATATTACTTTTGTATTTTGAAAATTGTTATGTTTTAAATTGGCATTTGGGTATCATTGAATGTTATTTGCTGCTTTCATGATTATTCGCTTTTTTATTGGCATTCTATTTTGAAATAGGACATTTACCTTTACATACTAGTACTATTCCACATGTACTAACGTCCCTTTTGTCGGGGGCGCTGCATCTTCAATAGATGCAGGTAGTTCGTCAGCGGGCAGATTTGGTACTTGTTAGCAGTTACTCTTTATTCAGCAGGTTTTGGGTGAGCCCTACTCTGTTCCGAGCCTAATTTCACTTGATGTTGTACTTTATATTTTGAGGTATAACTGGGGCCTTGTCGCCAGCACTTCCATATTACCCTTCTGTTGTACTTAGAGGCTCCGTAGACATGTTGTGGGTGGTTTTCAATGTTGGGAAATGAACTAGAAGTGTTGGTATTTTGGCAAACATATTTTCTCTCATAAATATGAATTTGTGATATTTTAAAAATTGTAAATGAATATCCTTTGAGTAATGGAAAAGAATGTGAAGAACTTGACTCTTCTCATGTCTATCTCTTATTATTGGTTCTTAAATTGTTCATCGGTAAGGTTGGGTAAAAGGCATCAAGTAGGCTTGCTTGACCGGGGTATCTCGGTTGAGTGCCAGTCATGCTCCCCGAGGTCAGGGCGTGATAGGATGAAATCCCTTGAATCTGGCACTGGTGACACTTCTGCACGTATCGGATACTGTCGCTTTCCATAGTCATCCAAAAGTATCCAGCTCTCAAAATTTTCTTAGCTAATGTGACCCCGTTCATGTGGGGTCCGCACGTCTATGCATGTATTTCTTCCAACAGCCTGGTTGCTTCAGTGGCGTCTACACATCTTAGCAAACTTAAGTGTGGAGTCTTCCTGTACAAGACTTCTCCATCAAGGAAGAAGTGGTTTGCCAACCTCCTGAGGGCTTGCTTTGACCATTAGTAGAATTATCCAGGTATTCTATGGTTGGAAAGAATTTCTTGATGTCATGATACCATGGTTTACCATCGGGTTCTTCACCTACATGGAAGCAATAGGCATGTTGATCCCTGATCTCTACCTTGATAGGGTCGATATAGTTCTTGTCTGGATGCTGAATCATAGATGATAAGGTTGCAAAGGCATCGGCGAACTTGTTTTGAATTCTGGGAACGTGCTTGAACTCAATCTTTGTGAACTTCTTCCACAGCTCCTTCACGCAGTGCAAGTATCGTAGTATCTTAAGATTCTTTGTGGAGCATTCTCCTTGGACTTGGTGAGTCTACAAATCAGAATCTCCTATGACCAAAAGCTCTTTGATGTTCATGTCGACTGCCATTCGGATTCTAAGGATGCACGCCTCGTATTCAGCCATATTATTGGTACAAGGAAATCTTATCTTTGTCGATGCTCGATAGTGTTGTCCAGATTCCGAAATCAGGACTGCCCCAATTCCGACTCCTTTAAAATTTCTCCATCGAAAAGCATTCTCCACCCGGGGTATGATTCTGCAATATCCTTCCCGGAAAATAGTACTTCTTCATCGGGGAAATATGTGGTAAGCGATTCGTAACCTCCATCCACTGGATTCTCGGCGAGTTGGTCGGCTAAAGTTTTCCCTTTGATAGCCTTTCGAGTTATGTACACAATGTCAAATTCGCTGAGGAGAATTTGCCATTTGGCTAGCTTCCCGGTAGGCATTGGCTTCTGAAAAATGTACTTGAGCGGGTCGAGCTGAGATATCAGATGTGTGGTGTACGCTAACATATAATGCCTTAGCTTCTGAGCAATTCAAGTTAGGGCACAACAAGTGCGCTCTATTAGGGTATACTTGGCCTTGCATGGCGTGAACTTCTTGCTTAAGTAGTAGATGGCTTGCTCATTTTTCCCAGTTTCGTCATGCTGCCCCAACACACAACTGAAGGCGTTGTCCAAGACTGACAAATAGAGCAACAATGGTTTCCCTAGTTCGGGGGGAACCAACACTGGCGGGTTTGAAAGATACTCTTTGATTTTGTCGAAGGCTTTCTGGCACTCCTTCGTCCATTTTGTGGCAGCATCCTTCTTCAGCAACTTGAAAATGGGTTCATAGATTACCGTGGACTGGGCTATGAAAAGACTCATGTAATTTAGTCTGCCCAGGAAACTCATGACATCTTTCTTGCTCTTTGGTGGTGGTAATTCCTACATGGCCTTGATTTTTGAATCATCCAGTTCTATCCCCTTCTTGCTTACAATGAAACCCAATAGTTTCCCAACGGGAACTCCCAACACACACTTTGCTGGGTTTAACTTCAAACTGTACCTTCGCAGGCATTCAAAAAATTACCTCAAGTTGTCCAAGTGCTCTGAACTCTTTCAAGACTTCATGATGACATCATCCACATATATATATAAATCTCCTTATGAAACATATCGTGAAAGAAGGTTGCCATGGCCCTCATGTAAGTGGCGCCGGCGTTCTTGAGACCGAGCGGCATAATTCTATAATAGTAGACTCCCCAAGGCGTGGTGAAAGTTGTCTTCTCTGCGTCTTCATCATGCATTATGATTTGATGGTCTCTAGCAAAACAATCCACAAATGACTGTAGTTCATGCTTCGCGCAATTGTCGATGAGGATGTGGATATTTGGCAGGTGGAAATCGTCCTTTGGACTAACTTTGTTGAGATCTCAGTAGTCCACACATATTCTGATCTTTCCATCCTTCTTGGGCACTGGGACGATGTTTGCCAACCAGCTTGGATAGTTGGTGACCCTTACTACATTGGCTTCTATCTGTTTGGTCACTTATTCTTTTATCCTCAGACTTCAATCAGGTTTGAACTTCCTGGGCTTCTGCTTGACCGGCGGTCTGGTAGGGTCAGTGGATAGTCGATGCGAGACAATGTCGGTGCTTAATCCTAACATTTCATCATAAGACCATGCAAACACGTCGACGTACTATCGGAGGAGCTCAGTCATTTTTTCCTTCTACTCGGCTTCTAGGTGAATGTTGATTCTGGTTCCTTTTACATCTTCTTCGCTTCTTCGAGATTGGGATTCTTATGACTCTCAAGTTGCTCGATCTCCTGCGGGAGATTGTCTCGCATCATACTCTCGTCATATTCCTCATAATCTGGGTTGTTGCACTCAGTAGTTTCGTTCCATGTCATAATCGTGGAACGCGGTTTGTTATCGGTTTGATTACTGAAAAGGAAATCTAGGTATAAATAAAGCAGTAAAACAAAGTTGCGATATTTAGGAAAATAATTCTTTTTATTTCATCAAAAGGGGAACGTCTTAAGAGTTCACAAGAGGCAAATGACAAAAGGGTGCAGACACAGTACAAGACTGAATTGACCGTGCTCTTTTCAAAAGAAAACTTTTACAGTTCCACACTACCAAGACTGGCGGTCCAATTCTGCAGCTCTTCCCCTGGTTTGGCATCCCTGATAGTCGGTGTCTTGATGTCAGTTCCTTCACAGCATTCTTCAATCATATTCACGAATAACTTTCCCATCCCGTTGATGATATCATCTTCGGGTGCTGAACTCTGTCCCGGACTTGCAACATGCTCTATCACAAAAACCTTTGTCCCGGACTTGCAACATGCTCTATCACAAAAACCTTTTTCCCGGAGCTAACAGTGCGAGCTTTCCCTTTCAGAGGCTGATATCCTATGTCAGCCCTTCCTTTCTGCCCATTGTATTCAATTGGCTCTGTGATTCCATCTGACTTGGCTCCCAACCTTGTTCCTAACGCTCCACATTATTATATTACGACGATGTTATACACTATAGTATTGTACGTTGAATTTGTCGTAAGATAGTTCACATCAGTTCAAGGACAAGATAATTTGGATATTATAAGTATTATGCTATTTCAAACAAGTGACGAGTAAATTTGTGAAGGTGAGAGGGTAAGAAAACCGAAGAAATGAATTTCGTCGACGTTTGACATTTTGAGATAAAATACGGTCCAAGCTACAATACCCCGTATTTATGGATTAGTGCCATACAAAGTACTATATGACCATGATAGTAAGGTGTATAAGGTATGTTAAAAGTGAGTAGTATTTTAAGTAAGTTGAGATAATTCTTAATTATGTGAGTAATTGGTCAATTATTGGGTAACGGGATATTACCTAATTAACTAAGAAATTGTAGGATAAGATTAAACCCCCCAAAAACGTGGCAGCACCCCAAACCTTATGACTCTTAAATAATTATAGATTAGGTGGAAAGATTTAAGTCATTATGGATTATGTGGTTAAGCCACCACATAAAGTGGGGCCCACATCCATATATAAGATATATCAAAACTTAAGAGACATTCTAAGTAACGTGAAGATCATCCAATTTCAACTTACTTAGAAGGCCTCTCTAACTTAGTAACGTGAGAATTTTAGCATCTTTAACAAATTCAACAAGATTTCATGGCAATTCGACAAGATTTCATATCTAAAGGAACGTGAGATTTTGCAATTACAAGGGAGTACAGTGCAATCTTTCTCAAGAATATCATACGAATGTTTCCCTACTCTAGGCATGTTAAGGCTAAGCCCTTCCTTCATTTTTGCATGATCTCATAACTACATGAGTTTGATATCGAGTCATAAAAAGAAATTTGTATTCCTGAACTTATGTACATTATCCTAGTCTCATAAATTACAGTATTTTCCCTTATCGGGACTTTATATTCAATTGAGTATTATCTTCTTCCAGTCAAGAGAGAGGAGGTTCTATATATATATACATTATTACAGTATTTTCACCACCATCGAGCTATAATCGGTGGGCAGGCCCCTATTGGGCAACCTCTGATCAGATGGTAAGTTATATACCTAGCCTACTGTGGCTGAGCGCCTATGAGAGAGCCAGAATGGCCGAGATACAGAGCCTAGTATGGCCGAGCACCTTTGAGCGAGCCTACTATGGCAGAGCAGTTATATATACCGAGCCCTATAAGGTCGGACAGCTATTTTACTTACTATATTGAGAGAGTTGAGTCAGTATCAGCAGGTAAGCATATCTTCAGATTATCTTTGACTCCCAGTTACTTTTAGTTATTATATTATCAGTTCAGTTATAGCTTTCAGTTATTCGGTTGCCTTACATACTCGGTACATTATTTAATATTGACGTCCTTTTTGCCGGGGACGCTGCATTTCATGCGTGCAGGTTCAGACAGACTAACGAGTAGACCTCCTCAGTAGGTGTTGCCCGGGTTTAGCTTGATCGGTAAGCTCCACGTCCTTCGTAGTTCCGGGTCTAGAGTTTTACGTACCTCTTGTGTATATATGTGTATATATATATGTTATGGATAAGTCGGGGCCCTGTTCTGATCACAGTACATCCATCAGTAGAGGCTTGTAGACATATCATGCCAGTCAGTGCAGTATGTTGGGTTAGTAGGCCTTGTATGTATATTTTGTTGGTTTTCCAGCTGTAGTAGTTATGACGGCCTTGTCGGCCCAGCTTTATATTGATATTTAGTCAGCATTTGCAAATTTTCTTGCAATGTGGCCCATGGCCAAAGTATGACATTATATGTTCAGAGTCCCTTAGTCGCAAGTTGGTATGCAAGGATAGGTGAGGCACCGGGTGCCGGTCTCGCCACCCAGGTTCTGGGCATGACAGAAGTGGTATCAGAGCAGTTCTGTCCTAGGGAGTCTACAAGTCGTGTCTAGTAGAGTCTTGTTTATGGGTGTGTTATGCACCACACTTATAAGCAGGAGGCTACAGGGCATTTAGGACTGTCAGTCTTTCTTCTTACTCTAGATCGTGTGGTATAGCTCAGTTGTAATAACTCAATTTCCTAAACTCTATCGTATTCATAATACGATAATGCCTACATCTAGAAAGACGGTTGGTAAGAGATTGCAGGCAGCTATGAAAGAGTTGAGTCACAGGAACTCGATTTTGCATGATGCTTATGATGAGTAAATGTAAGGTCTTTAGTAGATCATGTGTGTACTAAGCCTCTTGATAAGGATCCTTAAGGCAAATAATATCTATCCACCCCTATGGTGAAAGGCAATGAGAGATTCAAAAGATAGATACACGCTTCAACAAGTAAAAGGAGCAAGATGAGAAGGGTACGAGGTACCTAGTTAATGAAGATTATCGGTATTTTCAACTCCGGCAGAAAAATATAAGCATTATGAGTTACCTTCAACAGTAACAGAGGTATGTATAATTGGCCACACCCATCTCAGTTATACCCTACTGGGGGCTAACAGGTGTAGTTTAAGAAAAGGACGGGATATTTGGATCCGGCTGGGGTTAGAGTAACCCAAAATAGTGAATGGATTGTTTGTGTTAGTTGACATTTCCGAAGGATATTACAAAGGTGCTAATAGATCTCCTTGTGAGGCACCCAGATGGTGCACTCTAGAATATTACAATTAGATGTGAATACTAGCATCATCAAAAAATTTCAAAAGATAGGCACTGAAAGCTTGGAAGGGATAAATATTACCTTAGTGTGGCTCGTGTCCCTAGTAGAGCGAGAACATTAAGAAACCCGAAGAGCCACTGGATGGAGCAAAGGGGAGCTAAAAGAAAAAGAATTTCTTGTTCGAGTTTTCAGAATAAAGTGATAGACATAAATGTTAGCGGGAAATAAGAAAAGAGTTAATGAAGAATTATGAGTAAGATATGATACATGGATGACAACGGTAGATCAAAAGATGACAGTATTACAGAGTCTATAGTCAAGTGAATGAAAAGCCGAGAGGTGACAGGCCTTGAGACAATAAAAGAGTATAGACCATAAAGTCATATCCTTATTTCGAGAAATAAGTTTGTGACTCCAACACGACTACCAGAAGGAAAAGTCTGACCCAGAGTAATAGAAATCAGTATGGGCTGGTGAACAAGATAAACTAAACATGAATTAGGGACTGAATGATTTGATAATGGTCGACGTCATAAGAAGTCCAGATTTCGTTCCGGCGATAATATAATGGACAACAGAAGTAGATTCATGAGAAATTCAGAGAATGGTCATTCAGGAAGACGCTTCCCTAAAACAAGCAATGTGAGCAAAGTTCAGCTTAAGGGACCGTATGTGCCAGTTATACTAAGTGTCACCCTCGCGAATAAGGAAATTTATTATCCTTGGTACAGAAGGATTACCCCGAGGTGAGTAAGGGTCATCGATAATGTGAAAAGATGCCAAAGATGAAGAGGTAAAACATCTATACATAGATTATCGTAGCACTAAATCAATGTACTCCCCAAAAGGGGGGAGTATGGAGTGATGTGGCATTAAGTCGGAATTAAGCGGTTCTAGTAACTATGGAATGGTAAAGGAAGAATGCGATAAAAATGAGAAAGGGATGAGATCGCACTTATTCAAATCCTACAGATATGCTATAATTCAAGAATATTATGCAAGCACGACGTCAAGGAGAGGAAGTAAGGGTTCGTGCCCGGGATGTTTTTGATAAATAAGGAGCTAGTGCGAGAGGTAAGTTAAGACAAAAGGAATAACCCAAGAAAGATTACGTGGAATATTGATATGAGAATGGGCCAAAGAGTAGTTAGCAGTTAACTCAGGAAGAGCCTAGTTATGGCTATACAGGTGGTTACAGATGAATCAGCAGATCGTGCAAGATAAACATAGTAAAACCCAATATAGTAAATTCAGTCTCACAAATATGACATCGTAACCTTGAGAAATATTAAGATGAGAGTTGGGGTAGTTAAAGGTACCGTATGAGTGTTACGGAGGTAAAAGAGAGTGCCACTGGGAAGACAATCAAAATATCAGCTTAAAATCAACCCTAAGAGAACAAGGGCATGAAGGTAAGTAAGTAAGGATAATTACAAGTAAGAAAGAACATCAAAAATTCCGCCGGGTAAACGATGTAATAAGCTCGCAGCCTTGCAAGAATCAGAGGGTCCTCCCTATGTACTACAATGAAACACTAGCTGAGAAAGTAAGGAAGAAGGCTTCGACCTAAGCTCAGTGACCTAAAGAGGAAGTGATATTATAACAACAGTCTTACAACAACGTTGTATGCACTCCATAAGAAAGTGGAACCTACCGTGTCTAACAGACAGGAAGTAAAAATCAGAAGTAATATTCAAGATCATATGAGTGGTATGGAATTAAAATATGTATGGGCACTAAGATAAGTTAAGTATGCAAGCAACAAGGGGGCAAAAACACCAGGAAAAGTAATTGCCTACGTTTAAAGAAAGTTGAGAAGGAACGAAAGGATTTATTCGATCAGTGATCCAGAGTTAGTTATGCCATGAACGCACTTACGATTCCGGAATATTATCCATGTAGCATATATTTTGATATTCATAAAGCAATAGAAGACTCCGGTATAAGTAAAAAGAAAGAATTGAGCCCAGGGTATAAACTAAGGATTGAATTGTTAGAAGATTGTATCATGGATATTCTATAGCGCCCATGGAAGGCTAAAGTAATAACTAATATCAGGAGCTGCAGATCGGAAGATAGCTCAAGCCTACGTGAAGGCTGATCAGAAGGAAGAGGGAACTAAAGAGTTACATCGACCAAATAAATCAGGAGTCTTATTATTAGACACAAAAAATTATAGAAATCGTGATAAAGAATATTGCAGACTTACTCTAATATCAGAGGTACAAGAGAGATAGTACAACAACCATATTCTATAATGGCTTTACGATAAAGACAGTTAGAAGAAGTACCAGCCTCATAAGAAGTCAGTATGAAGCTCCCGCCGGATTGTGTATGCACCAAAGGTGCAAGTATTATAATAGAGCTTCAAGTTGTGGATGTAAATTGTACCTATGTGGAAGGAAGGTTATGAAAGAGATAAAATATGTGATGCGAGAATTTTAAGGCAAGTAAGGTAAAGGAAGGTTGTGAATAGTCCATATTTCAGATAGAAGGCTAGAAGCGCTAGGATTCAGTATCCAGGAATGATAGCAGCGTCGTCAGTGGCATACCTTGCAGTCTATGGTTTCTAGGTATCGAGAGGTCTAGTTAAGAGAGTAAAGAAGAGTTTGAGACGATGTGATATCTCGTTTGATGTTCCAGAATGACTCAAGGAAATCTATGGTGCAAGCAAGTTGAAGGAAGGTTGCGAGTAGTATAAATGGATATGTGTAAGTCGCAAGCTAAAGTATGGTAGAGCGACAAGGTTTTAGGAAGACAGGAGTAAGGATAAGAAAAGGCGAGTGAGAAGGTGACGAAAAGGGATAAGTCCTCGGGATTAAGCCCAAGAAAACAAGAAGAGCTGATGGTTTCTCTAAGTTATAGAAAACTCAGTATAGCCTGAATAACCTCAAAGGAGTCTAAGACTAGTAGCATTTAGAAGAGATGGAATGCTGCCCTAGTAGTAGAATGAGGGTGTGATTGTGATAGATAAAGGATGACGATTAGGCCTTCAATTGAGTAATGACTTGAAGAGGATTTCATGAATTGTACGGGATTAAAATACCCATGTAAGGTTAGTCACATTGGGATGCTATAAAATACAGTTATGGAAGTATAGTATCGCCCCTAGGTGGATCAATCTAATCATTTCAGATATTCCCCGATGAGACGTAAGCCCTAGCGGCAGTGTTACATAAAAGGTCAAGTTATCAATGGTAGATTATAGATCAATATTGAGGTGAATAAATAATGGATGGATAAGAGATACAAAGTATGAGATGAGAGTAGGCTGTCATTCTTAAGATAAACAGTAACGAGGAAGCATTAAAGGACTTAGATTTATACATCTATGATAAGAAGCGAGATAGTAACCTGGAATTGGGTAGCAGACTTCGATAATAATAAAACCAAGGTAAGAGTTATGGTAAAGTATGACCAACCTAGATGCAGTAAAGTCATACGGATGAATAACTAGGTCTATGAAATAAGATATAACAATATTCGTAAGTTCGACAAAGTACCGAGCGAAGAACTTCAGTATACCTATAGATGCCCAGAGGGACATCTTATTAAGCTTTGTATATATTTACAAAGTGAGGCCTAGAGATTGGCTAAAAGCTGGAGGAAAAAAAAAGAGAAAAGAGTCGCATAGGCGCATTTACAAAGACAGAGTCGTACAGGCTGCATGATAGAACAGTTAAGAGAGGCCTAAATGGCAAAGTGGCGAATGCCCTGGCCTTTGGATTTATTCATAGAACAGTTGCCTAAATGGCAAGGACAGTATTAAAACCATTCGTAAGAGCCATCCAGTTAAGAGACCGATAAATGCATTAGTCAACATTCGAGGACGAATGTTCCAAAGGGGGGAATGATGTTATGCCCCGCAGTATTACGTCGATGTTACGCTCCGCAGTATTATATTACGACAATATTATACCATGTAGTATTGTACGTTGAATTTGTCGTAAGATAATTGACATCAGTTCAAGGACAAGATTATTTGGAGATTATAAGTATTATGCTATTTCAAACAAGTGACGAGTAAATTTGTGAAGGTGAGAGGGTAAGCAAATCAAAGAAATGAATTTCGTCGAAGTTTGATATTTTGAGATAAAATACGGTCGAAACTACAATATCCCGTATTTATGGATTAGTACCATACAAGGTACTATATGACCATGATAGTAAGGTGTATAAGGTATGTTAAAAGTGAGTAGTATTTTAAGTAAGTTGAGATAATTCTTAATTATGTGAGTAATTGGTCAATTATTGGGTAACGGGATATTACCTAATTAACTAAGAAATTATGGGATAAGATTAAACACCCCCCAAAAAAACGTGGCAGCACCCCAAACCTTATGACTCTTAAGTCATTATAGATTAGGTGGCAATATTAAGTCATTATGGATTATGTGGTTAAGCCACCACATAAAGTGGGGCCCACCTCCATATATAAGACATAAAAAAAACTTAAGAGACATTCTAAGTAACATGAAGATCTTCCAATTTCAACTTACTTAGAAGGACTATCTAACTTAGTAACGTGAGAATTTTAGCATCTTCAACAAATTCAACAAGATTTCATGGAAATTCAACAAGATTTCATGGAAATTCGACAAGATTTCATAGCATCTTAAGCAACGTGAGATTTTGCAATTACAAGGGAGTATGGTGCAATCTTTCTCAAGAATATCATACGGATTTTTCCCTACTCCATGTATGTTAAGGCTAATCCCTTCCTTCATTTTGGCATGATCTCGTAACTACATGAGTTTGATAACGAGGCATAAAGAGAAGTTCATATTCCTGAACTTATGTACATAATCCTAGTCTCATATCCCGGAATTTATGTATATTTTACTATTCTCGCAAGTTACAATATTCCCTTTATCGGGACTTCATAATCATTTGAGTATTTCATTCTTCCATTCAAGAGAGTAGAGAGTTTATATATACAGTATTAAAGTATTTTCATTACCATCAAGCTATAATCGATGGGCAGACCCCTATTGGGCAACATCTGATCAGATGGTAAGTTATATACCGAGCCTACTGTGGTCGAGCGCCTATGAGCGAGCCCAGAATGGCCGAGATACAGAGCCTAGTATGGCCGAGCGCCTATGAGCGAGCCTACTACGGCAGAGCAGTTATATATATACCGAGTCTTATAAGGCCGGATAACTATTTTACTTACTATATTGAGAGAGTTGAGTCAGTATCAGCAGGTAAGCATATCTTCAGATTATCATTGACTTCCAGTTGCTTTCAGTTATTATATTATCAGTTCAGTTTCAGCTTTCAGTATAGTGCCTTACATACTCGGTACATTATTTCGTACTGACGCCCCTTTTGCCTGGGGACGCTGCATTTCATACCTGCAGGTCTCGATAGACAGACAAGTAGACCTCTTCAGTAGGTGTTTCCTGAGTTCAGCTTTATTGGTAAGCTCTGCATCCTTCGGAGTTGCCAGGTCTAGATTTTTACGTACATCTTGTGTATATATGTATCTAGATTTTTATATACATCTTGTGTATATATGTATATATATGTTATGGATAGGTCGGGGCCCTGTTCCGATCACAGTACATCCATCAGTAGAGGCTTGTAGACATATCCTGTCAGTTAGTGCAGTATGTTGGGCTTGTAAGCCTTGTATGTATATTTTGTTGGTTTGCCAGCTGTAGTAGTTATGACGGCCTTGTCAGCCCAGCTTTATATTAATGTTTAGTCAGCATTCACAAATTATCTTGCAATGTGGCTCATGACCAAAGTATGACATTATATGTTCAGAGTCCCTTAGTCGCAAGATGGTACGCAAGGATAGGTGAGGCATCGGGTGCCGGTCTTGCCCCCCAGGTTTGGGGCGTGACACCATATTTCATCATCTCCCTCATATCCATCTTGGATATATACGGTGACACCATTCGCAAATTTTGTTCAGTCTTCTCCATCTCAGTAGTCTGCGTGATTTCCATAGCGTGGAAGGCAACTCCGTCTAGACCTTCAATGAATGGAACAGCATGCTCCAAATAGGCAGAGTGACTCCATTCACCATGAACCACGATCTCTTGGCATCCCCACTCGAATTTTATGCATTGGTGCAAAGTAGACGGCACGGCCCCTTCTATATGTATTCAGGCCTGCCCAGCAGTAAATTGTAGGAAGAGGAGATGTACATCACTTGGAACAACACCATAAAATCAATCGGTCTAATTTTCAAAGCTTGATAAATTTCTCCAATAACATCCTTTTGTGAACCATCAAAGGCTCTCACCCTTACGTGGCTTTCGTTGACTTCTCTCAAATGAATTCCCAACTCCCGCAGGGTGGAGAGCGGACAAATGTTGACTCCTGATCCTCCATCGACCAGCACTCGAGACACCACTTTATCTCTGTATTTGACAGTAATGTGAAGAGCCTTGTTGTGATTTGCGCATTCAACAGGAAGTTCTTCTCTTCTGAAAGTGATCATGTTTGCTTCGACCATTTTCCCAATTGTCGTAGCCAACACCTCGCTAGTGGTGTTACTTGGTACACTTACCCAACTTAGTACTTTGAACAAAGAGTCCTTATGACTGTCATAGCTCATTAATAGATCTGTGATATATATCTATGTTGGAGTTTTCTACATTTGCTCTTCCACAGAATACTCTTTGCTTGACATTCTTTTCCAATGCTCAACGGATTACGGGTCTCTTATGTTCCTCCTTGGAATTTATTCTCTTTTCAAAATTCCTCAATTGACATCTTCAAGGGCGTAGCATCTCCCAGACCTAATCATACCATGGGCTGCGACAGAGTCTGTTATTTTGGACTTTCCCTTTTGCTGGTATGTCCATGGGATGGTTTTGTACTCCTGATCTTCTTCGTCTTGGGTAGCATCGGCGGGCTGCTGTAGATAGGTTTGAACCATCACTGTAGGCCTTAGTTGTACTATAATGATTGGAGCCTTTTGAGAAGGGATCCTTGCGGCTTCTGTATTCCCTAGAGTGACAATTGTTCCCTTCAGATCATATTCTTTGTCTAATGTGATCATGTTAGCTCCCTAGTTTCGGTGATTTGGAAGTGGGTTGCGATTCACATTAGGTGGTGCCGGAGTGCACTGAATGGCTCTGCTCTTGATCAGAGTTTCAATCTCATTTTTCAACTTGAAACGGTCTTTAGTATCGTGTCCAGGTACATTGGAATGATACATGCATCTTTTAGTGGCATCAAAATATTTGGAGGGATGTTTAGGAACCCTTCCCTCGACTGGGTGTATCAATACTGCTCTTCTCAACCTTTTGAACAATTGGGCCAGAGGCTCAACAATCAGGGTATGAGTTCTAGGACCCCTTTCTTCAATGTTGGGACGAGGGTGTGGTGCATAAACAGGTCGGTTCTAATGAGTAGTGGTTTGGACAGGAGCATATGGCCGTTGTGGGCTTTGGTTGTTGCTAGCTCAAGGAGATTGTATTGTGATTGAGGGTAGTAATATGGTTGGGTATTATAGACTGGAGCGTAAGTGGGTGGTGGTAAGTGGTTATTTGAGGAATAAAAGTTGCTTCCGTGAGTTAGGTTAGTTTGGTAGTAAGGGGTGACTGCTGAGACCTCATCTTTCTTCTTTTTTCCGCTACCAATTGACCCTAAATGGATGGCCTTGTTGCCGCTTCTAGTGCTGCCATGGATTGTACCTTGCCCGATTTTATGCCATCTTCTAAGAGATCTCCCATCTTGACTAGCTCGGGGAACTTTTGACCCATCATTCCCATCATCTTTTCAAAGTATATTCCCTCCCGGGCTATGATGAAATACTTGGTTAGTTCACTGTCGTCCAACAGAGGTTGTGCTCTGGCAGCCTCCGACCTCCACCGTCTTGCATATTCTTGGAACGACTAAGATGGTTTTTTCTGCAGGTTCACCAGTGCAAACTGATCAGGAGTGATCTCTATATTGAATCGAAAATGATTAATGAAGTCTTCTGCCATATTTTGCCAAGTTCTCCAATTTCGTCGGTCCTGTCGGGTATACCCGGTAAATGCTTCTCCCGTCAAACCTCTTATAAATAATTTCATCCTTAGCTTCTCGTTCCTCCCAACTCTGACTAATTTGTCATAATATGCCCTCAAATGTGCATGAGGTTCCCCCATCCCATCGAAGATATCGAACTTTGGGGGTTTGTATCCTGCTGGCATATCCACATCTGGATGAATACACAAATCCTCATAATCCAAACATTCGCTTCCCCAGGCAACTTGGAGACTTTTCATTTGCTTTCTTAACATTTGTAACTGCTCAGATACGGACTCTTCTTCCTTACGACTGGGTTCTCTCTCTATCTCGGCGTATTGGTCAATCTCATAAGGCACCCCGACCATGACAGGTGCTCTAAAGGTAGGGTCAGAAATGACATACACAGGGGGAACATACCGCTCATGGGTGGTGGTATATGCCACAGGTTTATGCTGGTTAGTGGTGAAAGTGACTCTATCACGAGGAGGGGTAGTTGCATTAGGTGGTAATAGCTAGGTTCTGTGATGTCTGAGTGTATTATGGTACGTAAGGAGTGTGAATAGGGGGATTTGGGGGGTTAGCGGGGGTTACTAGAGGTATGACTTGAGTGGTAGGGGTTGAAGTTGGGGTGTTGTTGTTTTAGTGTGATGTGGAAGGAAAGTGATCTGGAAGTGAATCCAAAGAAGGGAATCTAGGTGGCTAAGGAAGTGTTGTCACGGCCAGGTGCACCAGTTCCCTGATATGTTGTACCTCCTCCCTTAAGGATTCCATTTCCCTGGCTATCATGGCCACGTGTTCATCATTCTTGGTGTTATCATTTTCCCCCGATCACCTCGGTTTGTCGGCTATGACCAGAGCATGTTCAGTTGGGTCTTCTGTGGCTGACATCTTTCCCTTTGACCTTAGATTGTTTGGTGGTTCCGCCAGTTTTGGTCGACACAAACCAACTTTCTTTTCTTTTTGGGAATAATAATAAAGCAAAATAAAAACAAGAAGAAAGAAAAGAAAAGGAACAAGAGTCAGTTTCTTCATTTATGCGAGCAGGAAATCACACAGAGCAGATAATTTGTGCATTACAGCTAGTGCGTTCCCAGAATCCACGGGGATCTCTCATTGCCGGAGGTAGACCTAGTTCTCGAATATTTGATAGACATCTAGAGTTGACATATTTAAATCCGAAGTAATTTGTTTTAATTGATAATTTGGACTGGTACAAGTGGGAACAAGGGTTACATCATTGTTTCAAAGAACTGCATGGGCTTGGACAACTCGCCCTTTTGGAAAGTAAAAGAGAAAACTAGGGGTAAAGGTACAAAGTAGGAAAGAGGTAAAATCAACCAACTCTAATAACCATCTCCTGAGTCGTTTCCTATGTCCTTCTCTTCTTCTGGCTCCTCTTCCGGATCCTCCTCCGGGTCTTCCTCAAACTCCTTCTCATCATCGTTGAATTCCGACTCCTCCTCCAGATCTTCTTCTGTCTCTGTGTTGGACTCTATCTCGATGCACTCCACTACCCGATCATCCTCTTCAGTCAGAGGCAACATGTGGTCAATGGATCATGGGACCACCTGACGATGCATTGATGTGGTCACAAGATAAGGCGGCAAGATCTCATGGTAAATCTTAAAAGCAACCACTGTGTCCTCTAGCCAGGCTATACCCTCTCTGCTTGGCTGGGCCAGCTCTTCTTCTTCTTCATTAATCCAAACGTAATATTCGAGAGTACACCATGAGTTTTGACCCACAGGCATTGTTACCAGGTCATTCCACTCTTCTTGTAGTCTCCTTATCCTGGGAATTGGAATATGACCATTGTATTCATCCTCATATAGCAACGTCCTTGTCCACAGAGGCACGTCTAGGATCATCCCGAATTGTCTAAGGACCCTCAGGGGTGAGTATGGTTGAATGCCTTCCAGTACAATCAACTCAATGAAGTATTTATGAGGAGTCCCCAAGATTGCCATTCCACCTAACCAAGAGAGTTTCTAGTTGATCCATTCTCCTGTCAGATTGGTCAGTTTTTCCCTCCATTCTTCTTGCCCATGTGGGGAGATCCAGTGTCTCATTCTTTTATTGTGGTTGTGGATTATATTGCTGACACCCACGAAGTAGTCGATGGTGGCCTCTCGCTTGAAAAAGTGTTCAGTGGCCCAAATCTAAAGAAGCAAGTTACAACCTTTAAAGAAATCGTACCCTCGTTCACATGCAGACAAAGCTCTCAGCATCTCAGCTAACACCATCAGTACCAGAGTAGCTTGAGGATTATTGCGGAAGGTTTCTAGGACATTTGGTAGCATGTTGATATTGATACGACCCCTTCGCTGTGGGGAGACCAATAATCCCAATAGTTACATTGCGAAAGTGATAGGACTGAGACTCTCCCACGTCACCTGGTCACATTGAAATTCCCCTGAATACCATTTCTAGCTTTCACGGTGCCCAAATCTATCGAACATCTGGTCGAGGCTCACCCATCCATCCTCGATACTTCTGAGGCTTTTACTGTTGGTAAGACCCAAAGCATCCAAGAACCGATAACTGGGCATAGTAACTGGCAATACTGGCTTTCTTCTGTTGAATGGCAGCTCCGTGAAACTTGTGACTTCTTCCAATATAGGTACCAGCTCTCAGTCGGCTAATTTGAACACCACCTTAGCCGAATCCCAAAACCCTATCAACAGGCAAGTGAGCACCCTGTCTGCTCAGATGTTCATCAATGCAGGTTAACGCCCCAAGGTGCATCTGAACCTCATCTTCGTGTTTCCGGTAAATATTCTTCCACCACTATTTCAACTTATGTGGTGCTCCCATGACCATGCTAATTTCAGGGATGTTTTGGTTGATTTCCATTTTCTGAGGTGGGTAAAAGAAAGATATTTGGGTAAGTGTCTGCTTCGGATCTTCAAGTGTCTTGTCATGTTTGTTTGTCTTTCCACAGAAGTTATGTCGTTAGGTGTATGACCCGTTGGCATCAAGGTGACAGTGTAGAAATGTGATGACAGTGTATGTAAAGCAGTAACAGACAAAGGTGTAGAAACAATAAGTATGGTGATCATAGAGAGCAAATAATTATAAAGAACAAATAAAGCATGTAAGCATGTAATTGTAATTTCGACTATTATCAAAGCAAAGTATAAATAAATCTAGAGGCCAAATTAGTCTAAGTCTGCTATGGTCAAAACCTAAGTGTGATATCCCCAGCAGAGTCGCCGTATTGTTGCACCCTATTTTGCACTAGTCAAGATAGGATTCAACTTGTGGTTTCTCTGTTATTGATGAAAGAGGGTCGCCACCTAATATTTAAATGTATACTAGGGTACCTACTTAATTACTAAGTTATATTCACTATAGGTCTGCAAACCTGTGAGATTATGGGTAAGGATTTTTGTTCTTCTAAGGGGAAGGTGTTAGGCACCCCTTAAAATCTGCTTGTGGTAGCTCCATAGGACTTAGACTAATTTTAAAGTCTCAGTTATTTACACTATGTTTGATTATTACTAAGGCAGGGCTCACTATATACTAAAGGGAATGTATACGTGTAAGACTTAAGAAGGGTGTGGTATTACAAAAAGGTTATTGAAGGTTAAGAGGGTTTTGAAAGTGGTTTATATTTTAGAACTTGTAATTATTAAGTTAGAAAAGTAAGTACTTTGAAGATAAATGCTAGTGTAATTTTGAAAGATGTTTGTGGGAAAGTGATTTTAAAATGTACCTTGGTTTTTCTTAAAATTCTGTAGAAGGCGAGTCTTTGAAAATTCATTTGGGTGATCGTTCCTTACTGCCTTTTATGAAAATATGGTTTCATTCTTTGTTAGTGAAAATCAGTGATTCTTTCCTAATTTTCTTTCAAAACGGATTGTCGTTCTCATTAAGGACATGAGCTTCAAAATCTTTAAGAAAAGTGAGTGCAAGATGAGCAAATTATAATTAACATGAGGTAAAGATTAATTACTAGCTATTTCCTTTTAAGTCCTATATTAGTTAAGGCATGCCTACATTTCATGTAATACTAGAGCATGAAAGTAAAGTGCACAATCTAATATATGAGTGTTAAATACATGAGAATAAAATATGATAAAACAACAAAGGCAGTAAGTGAAAAATAATAAAGAAAGTGAACTAAGCTATGAAACAATGAACAGTAATGAAAGAAGTAGGGAGAGAGGACTAGACTCTGATGATTGGGCCCCAATAAGGTAGGCCCAGCAATTTGAGAGGTGCGGCTATGGCAAGACTGGACTCTTCAAAGTTGCAGCAAAGCTGGTTTGGGCCTGAGTTCCTTAGGAATTCAGCAGGCCCAAATGTATACATGCCTAAAAATAAAAGAAGGTCATTAGAAATATACTCCACATTTTCAGCATATTCAAATACACATGACATAAATATAGACGAATAATTAAAAAAGAATAATCAATAATGTGGTAAATTATACTAATGTGGTGGTTCTACTTAGCAAATAATTCACATTAAAAACCTTTTATTTTCATTAAACACTAAACCCCCAAAGAACTAAATGCATCAATGAATTAAGGGATTGGGAGGAAGCTCCACCCAAGGTCGATGCTCCCTTTGGATCCCCCAATACTTAAAAGTTCCCAAAGGACTCAAGGCCCAGGACAATGCTTGTGCCGGGGAGGGAAGCCCAACCTAGAGTCGAACTTCACTCAAAATTACCCTTAAACACTAACAAACTATTTTCCTTGCGGGTTTAAATGCCAATGAGGCCCTTTCAATGTAAACTAAATGCTATAGCATAGCCCACCACAAAATATACTTTCCCTCCTAACATAAGAACATATAGTCTATACTAAATTACCAAACAAATATATATCACATGAATTCTAAAGATCTGGTTCTGAAACTCATACATGTGAACATCAGAAACATCACAAACATGTTATAAAAGTCTAAATTTAGAGTAAAGCTATAGTCCAAGGAAAGGTAAAGCTATAAAACAATAACTCAGCATATATAGAGGTTTCAAAGATATATATGACATGAGCAACTTTCTCAATATGTATACAATTTACAGACTACAATATCGAATCCCTAGGGATTTCTATAGAATCATAATCAAATCATCAAGTTCAGATAACAACAACAAGAATCGTTATGAGATTTTAGGGATCAGACTTGGTTTTAAAGTTATTAAGAGAGCAAGGACTAGGGCAGTTCTGGACAGGATATAAAATCAGGATCTAAGCAAGAGCATGTAGTAGTTAAGTTAAATATTTTAGGACAGTAATGATCTTATGCATACATGGGAAACCTTACACATTTGTAGAATTAGATTAAGCAAAGGTTATAGATAAGGGAAAGACATTACACCAGGACAAGTTCAACTCAAACTTAAGTTTAAGTTAGTATATGAATACAGAGATGATCATGCTTCCCTTTTTATAGGTTATCACTTAGTTAGGGTAGAGTAACTAGGTCCCTTTAAAAGATAAAATGTATGCCAGCTTTTCAAAGATGAATGATGACCATAAAGATAAGAGATAAGAGACATGATACCAAGTAAGCATACAGCTGAGGGTGTTGATTAATCAAGAAAATAGTTAAGTTCGGTCTAACCAATCATCAGTCTTTAAAACAAAGAGAAAGGAATAGAATCATGACTACATTATGAGAAAATATGGCATAGCTTTAACAGGTGTGTACAATAGGATTACTGGGAGAAGAAAGGAGAGGTTTAGTTCAAACAATATTAAGTTAATAGAAGCAACAAACAACTAAACAAAATAGAAGACCATAGTGGCAACCGTCTAACAACAATAAACATGGAAGATGGCATATAACGCTTAGAGTTTATGCTAAAGGTTTAAAGGGATAGAGGATATAAATTTAACACCTTCAGATTCATTCAATCATAGTTATCAAAATATAAGTTCAACTTAAAAAAAATACAAGCTACAGAGATGCAACATGCAAGGATAAGGGTTACTGCATGCCAATAAGAGCTATGAGGTTCATGTGAACATGAACATATAATAACTTAATCATGTAGACTTTTGGAAATTCCGGAAATAAGATCACCAAGTATCAATTATATAGTTTAATCAATCATCATTTAAAGACTTATAGCAAGACAACTAATCACAAGCAGCCATTAAACTAACGGAACACAAGTATTAACATATTAGCACCATAACAACTGTAATATACAGAACCTAACTTAGTATGCTTGTATCATTCAAAGAAACAAACAAAAGAGAAGAATGAGAGAGGTACTGACCTTTTTGAGAGCATCAGACCAAACGAGAGCTCTTTTTAGTTGCTTAAGATCCCAAAAAACCTCAAGCTTAGACTAGTGATAGTACTCAGCAAAAAAAACGGAAAAACAGTAAGAACCTAAGGCTTGGAATCCTAAAGTTCTCAGTGTTTGTGTGTATGTTTTGCTCAGTGTTAGGTGATTGGTTCGTAATTTTTGTTGTGTGTAGGTGTTTTTAGGTGAGAGCATTAAAGACTTCTATTTATAGTGGCTATTGAAGGCTCTAGGTTTTAGAGGATTCAAAATCTGATAGTGGAAGATGACGATTACCAGATGATGTGAGAATGACTGAGTGAAATTGAAAGAGAACAGAGGGAAAATCAGTAAGGATTTTTACCTGAGAGGAGAGAACTCGACCGTTGAAGGCAAGGACCGCTGGATAAAGCTTCAATGTCTACAGGTCACTGCGTTTAACCTCTGGGCCGCGATTAACCGTGATTAAACTCTGAGATATTCCCTTGCATGTCGTAGATTTAACAATATAGAGGAGATTTCAGAGATTTGACCCTTGCGATTTGGTTTAGGGTTTTCGGATTTGGTGTTTTCAATATCTATCCACGAAAAATGAAAGAAAATAACCTTCATCATAACCCAGAGACAAAACGTGATCACTGAGTTTTATTTGAAAGCCAAAGACAGAATGGTGCTTCGAGCTTGAGAGATTGAACTCTGGTGATACAGATTCAGTGAATAAAAGGGGAAATAACAGCGGGATTCTGGCTAGGGAAGCAAGAAAGGGTGATTTCAGGTTGATTTTTTGACTTTGCACGGATTTGTGCAAGGTTTTTGTGATTGATGGATGCTAAAAGATTAGAGAAAGAAGTGAGAAAAGGAAAAGGAGGCGGCTGGGCGTTTGAGTGAAATGATTAGGGTTTGGGGGGGGGGGGTTGGTCTCTAGGTTAAAGTTGGGAGATCTAACCTGGGCTGTTGGATCATTAGATCAACGGCCCTGATAAATAATGATCCAACGGCCCTGATAAATCAGGGATTAAAGATTTTTAGGGCAGAATTTTGGTGTTTGTTGGATTCCTGTAATCCAACGGTTAGGATTAAATGGTCTGAGTGTTCAGTAATTAAAGAGAAATGGAGTGAAAATTGTGGGCCATTGATCAAAAAATGAACAGCCTAGATGACTTTGTGTTTGTTCTGTGAGTGACAGAGGCGAATGACGTGGTGTGCTCATTGGCTAAGAGAGGGTGTCACGTATCACCAAGGTGGCAAATGAGATGGGTGTTTGGACTGGGTCAGGTCCGAATTAGGCCTTGTGTTTGGGCTAAAAAATATTTAAATGGTAGCCACTTTGTAATTAGTAAAGGAGTTGCAATCGTAGCCTTTTAGTCTTTTACCCTTTTGAAATTAATTTAAATAAACTTAATTATTTTCAATAAAATATAGTAGAAAAAATTATAATTGTTAAATACTACTAATTATTGCAGTTAATTGATTATTTGTAAAAATACTGCAATAGGACATTAATTTTGAATTATTGAAATAGTAACTAATTAACTATTTTAAGAAGTAATTTATTAAATTAATTATAGAACTTACGCATAAAAATTATTTTAATAATCCTAAAATAGTAAATATATTTGTAATTACATAATACTAATAGTAAATGATTAATTTTAAAAACTAATACTGAATTAATTTCTAGAAATAGGTATTCATTACTGGAAAATACATTGAAAATATTTATTGTAAATTATTAAGCATAAATAAATTAATTTTAATAGGGAGGGTCAAAATTGATCGTGAACAATGATAAATAAGTCAAATAGAGACTAAGGCGATTCTTAAAATAGAGAGAATATGTGATGACATTGAATTCTAATCAATTCAACACCTATGGGGAAAACGGTGTGAGAAAGATAGAGAGGGAAAAAAGAGAAATAGAGAAGAATGAAGCCTAAAGTGAGTAGATTAGAGTCTAGTACATTATGTTATATATGAATGCAAATTATGTATGCTAATGTAAATAAGTGATAACCTCTCTAAGAGGGGGTAAATCAGTATCTATATTTTATTAAAAGCACGAAGACCCTTGACGCAATGTCGTTCGCCTTTTCTTTTTACCCATTTAAAAATATGTATCATATTGGACAAAAATATAATTTAAGTTATTTTTCTAATATTTAGAAATCCAAAATCAACTAAATTCTTGCTTATTTTCATTCCTTATTTGAATTAAGTAAGAAGTCCTAATATTTAGGACATTGAAATCATTTAAAATTTCAATTAATACAAATCTTTCAAAAAGAAAAAGGGAAAACAATTGACAGTCCAAAAATATCAACCCACAAAATCGTATAAAAGCATCTACATTTTTTATAATGTTTAAACATACAAGATCATTTCTGCCTCTATATTTCCTTTACAAACCAAATTACTTGCTAATCTTAAGATTTTAGTCGGTAGGTATTTATAGAAGTTAATTGGATGCGCCTTTGTCTAAGACCTAAAATCCACCAATCTGCGATGACACCTCACCCAGTCCACTAGGTATGCCAAACAACAGTCAACGTAACTCAAATAAAGATCATAAATAATCCATAAATAAAATAGCCGACATAGATGTATAAATATGTGCATATGAGCTATGCAGTACATTGTGTGGTTACGACATAGATGTATAAATATGTTTTGGTACGGCTTGTTGAGATTGATACAGTGTATGTATGCAATAATCATACCTTATAGGAAATTCCGGATGATGGAACTTGGTTCTCAGGCTTGCAGACTAAGGTCGCAAGAAGGATCTTCAGGCAAGGTTGTGCTAATATGCTTATATGGATTTAGGTGGCACGATTATGTGTACGATGAGTTATTCAGCGATTTTGGAAACTTTGAAGCGACTCTTGACACGTTCGGGGATGAACGTATGTTTAAGTGGCGGAGAATGTAACGACCCAATCAGTCATTTTGAGATCTAGCATGTCGTTCGGCGATTTGAGACCTTGAGCAGCTTCACTATATGTATTATTACTTGCATGTGCAGTTTGTTTTCATTTTTGAGAAGTTCGGAGTTGATTTGGAAGAATAATTCTCAATTCGGAAGCTTTAAGTTGGAAGAGTTGACCAACATTTGACTTTCAACTAAACAACCTCGGAATTGGGATTTGAAGGTTCCTATAGGTTCGTAAGGTTATTTTGGACTTGGAAGTATGTTCGGGTTGAGTATTGGGTGGTCCGGGAGCGATTCAGCGCTTATAGTCGGAAGATTACATTTTGAAGGTCCTTGAATTTGCTAAGTCTGACTTGGAATGGACCTTGGTGTTGTCAGACTCCGAGTGGTGTTCCGGGACCTTGGATAGGTTCATTTAGTTGATAGGAACTTGTGTGTGAAGTTTGGTCGTGATCCAGAATGTCTACGTGTGATTCGGACGCGTTCGGCGAAGTTTGAAGGTTTGAAAGTTAAAAGAAGAATTTTCCTCGCCGATTCGTGGTTTTGATATTATTCGTGGTGTTTTGAGCCTTTAGATGAATTTGGTTAAGATATGGGGACATGTTAGTATGGTTGGACGGGGTCCGGGAGGCCTCGGGTGTGTTTCGGGGTGGTTTCAGACCAATTTCCTTTGATTTGAAGTTGCTCGTTCCTAATGTCAATGATATGCATCGCGATCGCGGAGAAGGACTCACGATCACGAAGGGTTGCTTAGAGCTGGGAAGAATTTATTCTTCGAAATCGCGGTTGGGGGTTCACGATCACGGTACAAGATCTGGTTATGTTTTGCGTTCATATGGTGAGGGTCATGAAGGTGATGTGTTAGTGGGGCTAGCCTGGTTTGGTGGGATGCTCATTGCGATCGCGTGATGGAGTTCGCGATTGAGGAAGGCAAATTTCTGAGGCTAGAAGGTTTGTCCTTTGCGTTCGCGGAGTTGGGCTCCCATTCGCGTAGGCTTCAGGCTGAACTTCGCGATCGTGGGAGGGATCTCGTGTTGGGCGAAGAAGGAGTTCTAGGCGAAGCCGGTTTGGCCTTCGCAATCGCGAGGGTGCTTCCGCGATCACGAAGAAGGACGACTTGGCAGTGTATTAGTTAGAAAATAGGTAATTTGCTCGTTTCAACTCATTTCTCTTTTGAGAAGCGATTTTGGGAGGTTTAGAGGAGCCATTTTAATCATCAATCATAAGGTAAGTGATTCCCACTTGTTGTGAGTTCAATACATGGATTATATATAGATTTTAACATGAAAATTAGTGGAAATTATGGGATTTTGGAAGAAACCCTGAAATGGTATCGTTGAGTTTTCACCATGAAATTGGACATGGAATTGGGAATAAATTATATATTTGAGGTCGTGGTGCTATAGGTAATATTTATCTTCGAGAATTTTCGAAATACGGGCGCCTGGGCTCGGGGATCACTTTGTTGACTTTTCGTGCAGAGTTGGGAATTATTTCTAATTGTTAAATTACGAGTCTTTGACTATATTTTGATTGATTTGCACGTTCTTTGACTAGTTTCGGATGATTTGGCATTGGTTGGAGGCGTTGGAGTAGGTTATCGGATTTCGAAGCGAAATAAGTCTCACATCTAACCTTGTAAGATGGAATTTACCTCGTAGGTGCAATATTTGTTACATGCTATGTGTTATGGGATCTATGCACTTATGAGGTGACGAGTGTCCGTGCATATGCTAGATTCTTGGTCATGTAGTAGTAGACTTAGACAACACCATGTTGAAATTATATTACTGGAGTTATTCTTGCATGTTTAAATGCTTTAAGTTAAAGTTTAGCCTGAAACTACACTTGCGTAGAATATCGAACTTTGTTGTTTTAGATACTTGACGCGCTACTTGATTAGTCGTGGAAATTATACTTCCTTTTACGGATTTCTCCCGCATTTTACATATTTGTCCAAAAGTTTCTTGAATTTCAAACCTCACACATATACTTGTGAGTGGGGCTAGTGACCCATCAAAGTTTCACTATTCCTATGGGATCGAGTTGAACGCCTTAGTAGTACTATTATGGAATCGGGTCGTTCGCCTTAGAAGTATTATGAGATGCATATATGGAGATCATTCGCCTCAGATGTATTATGAGATGTATCTATGGATCGGCTCGTACAACCTCGATAGGATATTGTACCATCACTCTTATAGGGTCGGGTCGTTCGCCTCGATAGAATCGTACGTAATATTCGATTAGGAGTCAACATACCTATGAGTCTTCCTGACTTGAGATTTGACATTTTATTTGTTATTGATCTTTATGTATTCCATTCGAGGTAGTATCCGTTATTAGAGAACTTCGTATTTACTCTTCTGTTGAGGATCGTGTTAAGCACATATATCTTATTCATTGCTTTTGCTTGGTATGCTTCATACCTATCTACTTATATTGTACTTGATTATTGGACCTCTAGTAAGTGTCCATGCCGACCCCTCGTCACTACTTCTTCGAGGTTAGGGTAGATACTTACTAGGTACCCGTTGATTTACATACTCATATTACACTTCTGCACTAATTGTACAGGTATTGAGACAGGTATGTTTGGTGGTCATACCGGCACGTAAGCGTAGTTGTTAAGGAGACTTTGTGGTAAGTTGCTATCCATGTTATGATCCGCAGCACATGGAGTCCCCATCTTATTTATTTGTTGTATTCTGTCTATTTTATATTCCAAACAATTGTTGTAGTAGTATTGTATAATATAGTAGATTCTTGTTCTTTCTGTATTCTGGTTTGATATTCGGGTTTATATTTTCACTACATTCGAACATTTAATATAATATCAGAAATTTTCTATAAAAACAAAGAACACCGCTTATTTATTTCATCACTTATAATAAAATGTGTTATGGACTATCGATAGGCGTGTTGATTAATTGTTGGCTTACCTAATAGCAACGTTGGGCGCCATCACGGCGACGGTGGGAATTGGGTCGTGACAGTACATTGGGTCAGTTGTACTCATACTACACTTCTACACTTCTTGTGCAAATCGGGATATCGGTACTAGCGGAGTCCCGAGAGGTGCTTAGTAGATATCGGGGTAGGTGGTTCAAGGTGGAGCTATATTTTGTTCGTAGGCCTTGGGTCATCTTTTTATTTCTATTGTACTGTTTCCATTTTTCATACAATGTTGTATTTTTTTCGAAACAGTGTATGCAATAAACTCTAGAAGCTTATGTACTTGTGACTCCACATCTTGGGATGGTTTCCGTTAGATGTTGGTTTCATACGTATCATGTTCGTCTCAAAAAATCTTTTATGCTATGTTATTATCCTGCTGTTAGTCATTTATTGCAGTTCTTTCGTATTTAATTATTGTGTGTTGGCTTGCCTAGAAAGTGGTGTTAGCCGTATTCACGACCCCGATTGGTCGGGATTTTGAATCATGACAAGTTGGTATCAGAGCCCTAGGTTGCATAGGTCTCACGAGTCATGAGAAAACTTAGTAGAGTCTTGAGGATCGGTACGGAAACATTTGTACGTATCTTTTACAGGTTATAAGGATTTAGGAGAACTTCACATTCTTTTTTTCTTGATTGTGCGACTTTGTTCTATCTTGAAGTTTGAATCTTTATTCTCTTATTCTCTCACAGATGGTGAGAACACGAGCTTTGTCCGGAGCAGATCAGGAGTCGGTGCCCTAGGTTGGAACCGCTACCAGGGGTAGGGGCCGCGGCAGAGGCTGATCTCAACCTAGAGCACGCACATCAACACCTATTGATGAGCCATTAGGACCTGATCAAGTTCCATAGGGGTTCATTGCTACCTTAGTGCTTCAGGACGCCTTAGTCTGCATGGTTGGAATCATAGAGAGTATGGCTCAAGTAGGTGTGTTTCCTGTGTCACCAACCATTTCTTAGGCTGGAGGAGGAGCTCAGACTACTGGTACTCATAGTCTAGAGCAGATGGCTCACGGTTATCAAACCCCAGAAGTTCTACCAATTGGGGCAGTTCAGCTTATTGTTACTACACAACCTAGGGATAGACCCACGATGTCAGCTGATGAGCTGAAGAGATTGGATAGTTTTAACAAGTTGTATCTCCCTCACTTTTGTGGTACAACTTTTGAGGACCCCCAGAACTTCTTGGACCATTGCCATGAGATTTTGCACAACATGGGCATAGTGGAGTCCAATAGAGTTGATTTTACTATATTTCAGATGCATGGTTCGGCCAAGAGGTTGTGGCGGGTGTATTAGCAAGGTAGGCCAGCGGGATCACCTCCTCTCACAGGGCTCAGTTATTGCAGTTGTTCTTGGGGAAGTTTATTCCCTTCACTCAGAAAGGAGTTGTGCAGTCAGCTCGAGTGCCTTGAGTAGAGTAGCAGGGCCATTACGCAGTATGAGACTAGATTTGTCATGCCATGCAGTTATCCTAATACATACTGAGAGGGAGAAGGTGTGGAGGTTCATTGATGGTCTTACCTATGGCATTAGACTTCAAATGGCCAGAGAGATTGAGTTTGAGATTTATTTAACTTAGATGGTGGTGATCGACAGGAGGATCAAGCGCATCAGACGCCAGGCTAGGGGGATGACCTCTGACAAGAGGCCCCATCATTTTAGAGGATTCAGTAGTGCCTCATCTAGAAGCAAGGGTTGCTTTTGTATAGGCCATCTTATCAGGCATGTTCATTCAGCTCTACAGGTCACCCATGGTACTTCAGGCAGTCATAGTGCTTATGGACTTTTTTTTTTAGCATCTAGCATACAATGCACCTCTAGCTCCGATTAGTGCGCCTCCGATATAGAGTTACTAGGGTGGTTATTCGGGTCGACATGGATAGTTCTAGGGTCAGCACTCACGTTACTAGAGGGGTTGTTATACATGTGGGGATCTGAGGTACATCGTGAAGTTTTGCCATAGGTCACAAAGCAGTATGCCACAACAGTGTACTCGTGCCATGATTCCAGCACCGATGGCTCCACCACCCACATAGCCAGCTTGAGGCAGGGGTCAGGCAGCCCAAGGTAGGGGCCAGATAGTTAGAGGCGGAGGTTAGTCAGTGATAGGTCATCCCAGAGGTGGAGAACATGTTGGCTGGGCTCAACCCCATTGTTATGCATTTCCATATAGACTTGAGGCGGAGTCGTTCGATGAAGTTATTACAGGTATTATCTCAGTCTTTCATAGAGATTTTTTGTGTTGTTTGATCCAAGATATTCGTATGTATCTTCATATTTTGCTTCGCATTTGAGTATGTCTCGTGATTCTCTTGATGTTCGTGTTTCTATGTCTACACGTGTCACGACCCAAACTATCCTCCTAAGGAGTCGTGATAGCACCTAGTCTCTAAGACTAGGTAAGCCTAACACATACCAAGATATTGACAGATTTAAATCAATCAACTATTAAACAACAACAACAACAACAACCTAGTAAAATCCCACAAGTGGGGTCTGGGGAGGGTAGTGTGTACGCAGACCTTACCTCTACCCTGAGGGGGTAGAGAGGCTGTTTTCGATAGACAATCGGGTCAAGAAGATAAAAAGAGATAATATATCAGTACCATCAACAAAACTCATAGAAATAATAGCAACATTACAAGAACCAGTAAATAGATGGAAAGCAAAAATAATAACCAGTAAATAAGGCCAGACACTATAAAAACGGAAGAGCAGTGTGAACACAACATTGACCACTAGCAGTCTAAGACAAAATCCTATTAGCCTAGCCTCACACTGGTACGAGTTAGAAATATGTTCAACTACTTCCTAACCTACAACCTTAATACTCGACCTCCACAGCTTCTTATCGAGGGTCATGTCCTCGGAGATTTGAAGCCTCGCCATATCCCGCCTGATCACCTCTCCCCAATACTTCTTAGGCCGCCCTCTACCTCTCCTCGTACCCACCAATGCCAACTGCTCGCACCTCCTTACCGGGCCATTTGCGCTTCTCCTCTGTGCATGCCCGAACCATCTGAGCCTCGCTTCCCGCATCTTGTCATCCATGGGAGCCACGCCCACCTTCTCCCCAATATCTTCATTTCTAATCTTATCCATCCTAGTTTACCCACACATCCACCTCAACATCCTCATTTCTGCTACTTTCATCCTCTAGATATGTGAGTTCTTAATTGGCCAACACTCAGCCCCATACAACATGGCCGGTCTAACCACCGCTCTATAAAACTTACCTTTGAGTAGCGATGGCACTTTCTTGTCACAGAGGACTCCAAATGCTAACCTCTATTTCATCCACCCCACCTCTATACAGTGTGTGTCATCCTCGTCTATCTCCTCATGCCGCATAACTGACCCAAGGTACTTGAAACTGCCTCTCTTGGGAGACATGTGATCCAAGTGTCACGTCCATGCCAGCTTCCCTTGGCTCGGCACTGAACTTGCACTCAAGATATTCCGTCTTTGTCCTGCTCATCATGAAACCCTTAGACTCAAGGGCCTGTCTCCAAGCCTCCAACCTCTCATTAACGTCGCTCTGCATCACGTCAATCAGAACTATGTCATCATCAAATAATATACACCATGGCACCTCCTCTTGAATATGGTGTGTCAGTGCGTCCATCACTAAGGTAAATAAGAATGGGATAAGGGAAGATCCTTGGTGTAACCCCATAACAACTGAAAAATGCTCAGAGTCACCTCCCACTGTCCTAACCCGAGTCTTAGCTCAATCATACATGTCCTTAATCGCCCTAATGTAAGCAACTGACACACCTTTAGCCTCTACGCATCTCCAAAGAACCTCTCTAGGAACCTTGTCATATGCTTTCTCCAGATCAATAAACACCATGTGCAGATCCTTCTTCCTATCCCTGTACTGTTCCACCAACCTCCTAATAAGGTGGATAGCATCCGTAGTAGAATGACCCAACATGAACCCGAACTGGTTGTCATATATAGACATCGTCCTCCTCACCCTCGCTTCTACAACCCTCTCCTAAACTTTCATGGTATGACTTAGTAATTTGATACCCCTATAGCTATTGCAACTCTAGATATCACCTTTGTTCTTATACAACGGAACCACCCTACTCCACCTCCACTCATCTGGCATCCTCGTCGTCCTGAAAATAACATTAAACAGCCTAGTCAGCCACTCCAAACCTCCTACACCCACACACCTCCAAAATTCTACCAGAATATTGTCAGGCCCGGTAGCTCTGCCCCAGCTCATCTTACGCACAGCCCCCACAACTCCTCAACCTTGATGCGCTTACAGTACCCAAAGTCACAGTGTCTCTCGGAATGCCCCAACTCGCCTAGCACAATATCCTGGTCCCCTTCTTCATTCGGAAGTTTATGAAAGTAGGTCTGCCATCTCCGCTTAATCTGGGCCTCTCCCATCAATACTCTGTCGTCCTCGTCTTTGATGCACCTCTCTTGGTCTAGATCCCGAGCCTTACTCTCTCTCACCTTGGCCAGCCGGAATAATTTCTTCTCCCCACCTTTGGCCCCTTGTTCGTCGTACAGATGACCAAAAGTCGCAGTCTTCGCCTCTGTGACCTCTAGTTTCGCCTCCTTCCTAGCTACTTTATACCTCTCTCTTTTCGTACTCATTTCTTCCTCGCATGTGCTCCCTACTAACTTCATGTACGCTGCCTTCTTTTCTTTCAATTTACCTTGGACCACTTTATTCCACCACCAGTCGCTTTGAGCCCGCCAAAGTAACCCTTCAAGACTCCCTACACCTCTATCGCCGCCTCCCTTATACAATACACCATCATCGGCTACATATCGCTCGCGTCCCCACTACTTCTTCGGGCTCCAACAGCCGATAACCTCTCTTCCAACTCCTGAGCTTTATCCCTAGTCAAGGCTCCCCACCTAATCCTCGGTCTACCTCATGCAGTCCTCTTCTTCCTCTTCATTATGATATAGATGTCCATCACTAAGAGCCTATTCTGCGTCGCGCGGGTCTCACCCGGGATAACCTTGCAATCCTTAAAACTAGAGTTCGCAATCACCAGCTCAAATGCCTTAGCGAAATCCAACAGCAAAGTACATCCTGCGTTCCTATCCCCAAAACCGAAGTTGCCATGCACCTCGCCATAACCGCCTGCAGTTGACCCAATATGTCCATTGAAATCTCCTCTTATAAATAACCTCTCAGCAGGTGGAATATTATGCACAATCTCATCCACCCCCCCCCCAAAAGTGTCTCTTAACCTCCTCATCCAAGCCTGCTTGCGGTGCATAAATGCTAACGACATTTAGGGTGCACTCTCCAACCACCAACTTAATAGATATTAACGTATCAGTCACCCACCAAAACTCTACCACATTCTCTCTAAGTTCCCTATCCACAAAAATTCCCGCACCATTCTTACCCTTCAGGACTCCAAAGTACCGGAGCTTATACTCGTCTGCATCCTTTGCCTTCTATCCTACCCACCTAGTTTCCTGGACACACGCTATATTGACCTTTCACTTCTAGAGGACCTTCGCCAGCGCTATAGACTTACATGTCAATGTACCTATGTTCCATGACCCAATTATCAACCACTAATATATGTACAATATCCCAAAACCGGTAGAACAAGTCACAAGCTCTACTGAGTTCACTAGAAAATCTCTAAGTACAAACTGTTCCGGAATAGAAATAAACAGCGGTAAAGAAAGACAGCAGAAGATTCCTCCGAGGCATGGGAAAGGGATGGCGGGTATACCTTGAAATCTCCACAGCAGCTCACAATCAGCTAACTAATGACTAGCACACTCCGATGTACCTGGATGTGCATAAAAATGTGCAACAAGCGTAGCATGAGTACACCACAGCGGTACCTAGTAAGTATCAAGCCTAACTTTGGTAGAGTAGTGACGAGGTCAGGTCAAGACACCTACTAGAGATAGAAACTTGTGCAGGATATTGACAAAATCTAACAATGGACAGATAAAGGGAATTAAATGACAATTAAGCAATTTATCCATACAAAGCTAACAATGGTAGCAAAGCAACAAATGTCAGTAAAAGAGTACATGCGGTAAAGACAACAGGTAACCAAGTTCAATAAAAATACTAATGGAAGGGGATAAGGAAAATAAGAACCATAACCGTTCAATTCATCAAGATTTTCAACATAGAATGTACAATAAGATTCATACCGAGATACCACAATTTCACATATCCCAACTCACGAATCATAATCACACGGCATCTCCTGCCCACTTTATAAATAACAACTGCATGGACAATCGACATGTTGTACGGGCAACTCATGTGTCAACAATAACAATGTCTCATATCCGCATGGACAACTCACGTGCCAACAGTTCAGTCCCCACATAGAAGGCAGATATACAAGAATACACGCACATGATCAATGGACATCAAGAATTATATTCATGGACTGATATAAGTGAGAGATTACAGTGTATGCTTGTGCAAGTGTACTATCACAGCTCGAGTCAACAACTAAAATCAAAGACACCGAATATCACATTGGAAACAACACAACAAAACCCGCAATATGCATGACGCACACAAGGTAGTCACACCATCACATAAATATCATCAATGACAATGCCCCCAGGCCATCACAAATTATCCCTGACATAGCCCACCTTGTCTCACCGCGTGCGCAACAGTAAAGTAAATGCCTGCCTTTTCTCGCCACGCACGCATCAATAATTATCCCGTCTTATCTCTCCACATGCGCAAACTCAACATTTATAGCCCGCCTTGTCTCGCCGCATGTGCAAATATCGATAATAACAATAGCATAGACAACTCACGTGCAAACACCACGACAATCCTCTTAACAATTCCACATGTGCTAAAAACATAACTACGTAATATAATAACTTGCACCACACAATCCCAATACCACAACCACACATAGCCCACGGCTCAACAACACAATGTACAACAACAACAACAATAACCCGAGGGTACGATAAGTAAATCAACACAAGAATTACAACAACATAATGAAACGGGGGAATAAGCTCAACAATGAAAGAAATAACAAATAATAATTACTTCAAATAAGAATAACCAAACAATGATATAGATAACATGTAGCAATGACTTCAAATAAGAATAAATCATTTATGGAAGAGATAACATGACAATGAAAAAGGCAACAATTTCAATTAAAACATATAAGAGTAAACTTGGCACTAAAAGATATAACATGGACTAAAAACTTTAATTAAAGCATGAGAGAGTAAATTCAACGATGAAGAATATAACATGTTATGACAAGTTCAATTAAATGAATGGAAGAAATCTAGAAGTCTGCACCGGTCAAAATACCACATATAGCCCTTGTACACACTCGTCACCTCGTGTACATGTCTCTCAGATAATACAAACAACACAATCAAACCAATCCCTATGGGGTATTTCCCCCATAAAAAGTTAGGAAAGATATTGTCATGCCCAGACCTACGGGGAGCGCGACCGGCGCTCAACCGAGATAACCCGGCCAAGCAAGCATGTACAATGCCTTCTACCCAAACTCACCCTTTAATAAAGAGAAGATATATTTTCATTAATTAGACAATGAGAATGTTACATGAACAATCCAAACTTCATTACTATTAGAACTTCATTCAAGATTTCCCAAAATATTACATTACTCATTCATAGTTTAGAAGTGGAAACATATGTTACAAATACAACATTTCTAATTTGACTTCCCAAAACAAAGGTACCACCCACTCTATGACTACACAGCCTCTAATAGATACAAAAGAGTAGCATGATGGGACCCGCAAAAAGGCTCCGACTATACCTCAAAACAATATCCATAGATGACAGGAGATACAAGACCCCGAAATGAAGTGGGGCTCACCAAGTTAGCTGAGGAGAGGGTGTACTACTATCACTGATCAATACCGCATGTCGTGGAACCACCTGCATCCATTAAAGATGCAGCGCCCCGACAAAGGGGACGTTAGTACATATGGAATAGTACCAGTATGTAAAAGTAATCACCCTCTCAATAGAACGAATAACAGTAAAATGAGAAGGAAACGTGAAATCAATGAGGACGTCAAACAGTATCAAGGTGTCAAGTTATGAGAAAGATAAATTTCAAGTAAGTTTTAATATTTTTAAGTTGGGAGATCTTTAGTACCGATATACCACCGTTCTTTTAGCACGGAGTCCGATCTCAGCCCGATCGGCTAAGCCATCTCACCACAATGCCGTGTGGGTCGACATCATATCACATCTCGCTAGCAATAATCTCATCCCATTTAAGGGAAAATATCTCAACACATCAATCTCATCCCATATAAGGGGAAACAAACTCATCACATCAACACGGGGATTTACCCCTCAATCACTCCTACACCGGCACGTGTAGTTTCGGGGTTAGGTTATTTTGACCTACCCTTCCTCGATGAATAAACGTTACTACCAAAGCATTTATTATTTAAAGGATCTACAACTCATTTCATAATCTTTCACACATCTTTCTATTTCATTGGCACTAGTGGTCATAATTGTAATATCATCATTGGCACGTCGTTCGTATTTCATATTTCATACTCACCTCTATAACATTCAAGTAATACCATGGATTATAATTAATAAAAGAACTTCAAATCAAGACTTTAAGTACACATATGAGCAAACAAGAGTCTTAATCACATTGAGTTCCTCTTCCACAATTAGGCATACTAACTTGCAATTGAAACTTGATTTTTAAATCACAACACCTTTGGTACATTGATCATACTAGATTACATTCTCGTAGGGGATCATTATGATCAGAACATTTTGAACACATTTTGGGTACATATATCTTTCAACACAACACTTATTTTAGAATAATCAAATCGATTAGGAAGGACTCAGATCATGAGACATAAGAAATTGAGTCAATCATAATCATAACTTACGAGGACATCATGGAAGTCGATTCTATAAGAGTTTAGCCAACATACCTTGCTTGAGCTTTCTTTGATTTACTAACACGTTCTGAACCTCCTAGAGACTTCAATCTAATTAAAGACATGACAAAATTTAACTATAACTAGGAAGATTCTAGGGGTTTCAGCTCATTTGAGCATTTTATCACACACTAGATTTGCATTAAGGTTTCAAGGTCCTCCCATGGTGGATTCCTTTACCCCACAATCAATCCCCACTTCAATAGGCCACCCACAAATACTCCACAACCTCCCTACCACCTTTATTAGTACATGCATGCATAAATAACAAC
This sequence comes from Nicotiana tabacum, assembly GCF_000715075.1. Classification (NCBI taxonomy): domain Eukaryota; kingdom Viridiplantae; phylum Streptophyta; class Magnoliopsida; order Solanales; family Solanaceae; genus Nicotiana; species Nicotiana tabacum. The sequence goes on from NC_134102.1 coordinate 53,167,016, forward strand.
TCTTATTCTCAAAACCTTCTTCCCCATTACCTATTCCCAACCCAAATTTCGAAATTGAAGGCTAGGGCTAGAATCTTACCTCTTGGGTGAAGACCTTGTGAGTTATCCTTGTGAATTCTTCCAGAATTGAGCAAATATTGATGAACAAATAGCTTAGGAATTCCTCTTCTCAGTCTAGACCATTTTCCTCTCTCTAGAATATCAGTTTGAACCTACTAAAATGACCCCTAAGGTTGTTTTATAAAAAAGGGATCGAGTTTTAAAAATCAGAAAATGGACCCTCCGAACTAAACTCAATAGTCGTAGAGTGCACTACAGATCAGGTTTGTGGCCCACAAAATGCACCGCAAAAACGATCCCAAAAACTTAGTTGGTCTGGTCCAGTCTGCGGCCAGTTCTGCAGCCTGCATATCAATTATGCGGCCATTGAATTTACCGCAGAATCTCCCTCCGAAAATCTTCATGCTGGTTCTACGATGGATGTGCGGCCCCCGAAACGATTATGCAGTCGCATAGTTGACTGCAAAATAACCTCCAAATTTGCCCATTTCTCTGCTTCATTCTGTGGCGGATCTGCGGTCCACATATGAACTCTGCGGTCGCATAATGGACCGCAGAAATGCCCTATTCTGCAATAATTTTTCTTCAACTCCCCAACGCTCTGTTCAACTCAAAAAGTTTGTACCGCGGGTGAAGATTTTTCTACAACCCTCAAATACATTAGCCTACCTCGGCACCACGAAACCCCTAGTTTTAGGTGGAATGTATACGGGGCCTTATAGATACTTACCTCAACTAGGCCAAATAAACACTCAAAAATAGCTTTTCCTTTACAATTCACCTCTGCTCGGCTCAAATCTAACTAAAAATCGACTTGATAACATCAAATAATGCAAGAGAAACAAATTCCAATAGGTAAATTTATGATCATTATGCAATTTCCAAAAAGTCAACAAAAGCCAACCGCGGGCTCGCCCGGTCAAAACCGGGGTCCAAGGGTAGGTCTTGACTACCCATAACCCCCACGAGTCTATATATGAGTTTTGTTTCAAAATTCGAGTCCATTTCGACTCTCAACTCCTAATTTTTAATTTTTCAAAACATAGACAAAATTTCCCAAAATTTCACTTTTGTTCTCACAAATTTGATATTAAATCTTGTATATAATCATGTAAAATAGTTGGAAAATGATCCAAATAACTTATCCAATGTTTGTAGATGAAATTCCCCTCTCCAAATCGCCTCCTACCGAGTCTACGGTTCAAAGATATGAGAAAGCACGCTAAAATCCCATTTCCTATCTTTTATGTTCCGTCGCAGGTGTCGCAAATGGGAACCCCGCAAATGCGAAGAATGATCGCAAAAGTGAAATACATCACAGTCCTGTTGACGTCGCAAATGCGACGAAAAGTTCGCAAATGTGAACATGGAATATATCGCAAATGCGACCATGGTGATCGCAAATGCGACCAAGCCTAGACCAGGTCCTATTGCAAATGCGAACCTGACAGTTCCCAATATATCTCGCAAATATAAGATCGCAGATGCGAAAACAATCTCGCATTTGCGAGACCTGAAGCATCTGTGCAAAAACCAACAATACTAAAACTCCTTCAAACACTCGAAAACGCGTCTGAAACTCAACCGATCCCTCAGGCCTCCACACCAAACATCAACACAAGTCTAAAAACATGACACTAACTCACTCGCGTGTAACATCCAAAACCATGAATCAGACCTCCAAAATACATGAAATTTACTCAAGAACTTCTAAAAACACACAACGCGCATCTGATTCCTATCAAATCAACTCTAAATGACGCCAAATATTGCAGACAAGTTACAAATAACAAAACTGGCCTATTCTAAATCCCAAAACTAAATTCCGAACCCCATAGCCATAAAGTCAAACCATGGTCAAACCTAAGGAATTTCTAAACCTTCAAATTGGAAACTTCTGGCAAAACAAGTCAAATTAACCTAGGAACCTCCGAATTCAATTTCGGGCATACGCCCAAGTCTATAATCACAATACTAACCTATCGAATCCATCAAAACACCGTTCCAGGGTCGTATTCACAAAAGTCAAACCTCAGTCAATGTTTCAACTTAAGCTTCTAACGTGATAATCACTCATCAAAATAAATCTCGAAACATCCGGACATCAAATCCGATCACATACACAAGTCATAATACACAATATGAAGCCACTCAAGACCTCGAGTTGCTGAAAAGAATGCTAAAGCTCAACTCGATCGGTCGGGTCGTTACATTCTCCCCCTCTTAAACAAACATTCGTCCTCGAACATGCCGAGAGTATTTCCCAAGCCATCAAATCACTGTATAAACTCACCATACACATAATCACAGGTGATCCCACATCACCTCAAACCACATAAGCCCGGCAACACCACCTCAACTAAACATTATTCGTTCCACCCATACCGATAAGCCTTAGAATCACATCTTATAACGACTCGGCCGGTCATTTGGAGTATTATAGCTATGTTCCCCCATTTACTGTTTATCCTGTGTTTAATTATGATTATGTTACTTATTGGGAAGGTTTCATAATGAATTGGAACACTTAATTCCAAGATTTAAAGCTTAAGTGGAAATAGTTGACCAGATGTTTACTTATGTGTAAATATCCCCGGAATAGAGTTTTGATGATTTCAATAGCTCCGTATGGTGATTTTGGACTTAGGAGTGTGTCCGGAAAATTTTTTGGAAGTCCGTAGTTAAATTAGGCTTGAAATGGCGAAAATAGGAAATTTAAGTTGGAAGTTTGACTGGGGAGTTGACATTTTGATATTGGGGTCGGAATCCAGTTCTAAAAATTTTCATAGGTTTGTTATGTCATTTATGACTAGTGTGCAAAATTTGAGGTCAATCGGACTTTATGTGATAGGTTTCGGCATCAAATGTAGAAGTTGAAATTTCTTAGTTTTATTAAGCTTGAATTGGGGTATGATTCATATTTTTAGCGTTGTTTGATATAATTTGAGACCTCGACTAAGTTTGTATGATGTTTTAGGACTCGTTGGTATATCTGGCTGAGGTCTCGGGGGCCTCAGGTGAGTTTCGGATGGTTAACGGATCAAATTTGGACTTAGGCAATTTTTCAGAGAGAATTCACGGGAAATCTTGAGGTAAGTCACTTATGATCATTGTTAGTAAATAATATTGAATTATCATCGATTATTTCGACTAGATTACGTGTTTTGGAGGTGTAATTCGAGGATTTGGGCCTAGAGATTTGAAAATAAGATATGAGGATTTGAAGGTCGAGTTGATGTCGGAATTTGGTAAATTTGGTATGGTTGGACTCGTGGTTGAATGGGCATTCATATTTTATAACTTTTGTCGGGTTCCGAGACGTGGGCCCCATTGGCAATTTTTTAGTAGAATTTTGGATATTGATGGATAATTACTATTTTCATATGGAATTAATTCCTATAATTTGTATTTACTGAATCGAATTAATTGTGACTAGATTCGAGGCGTTCGGAGGCCGATTCGCGAGGCAAAGGCATAGTGGATTAAAGAATTACACAGTTTGAGGTAAGTAACACTTTTAAACTTGGTTCTAAGGGTAGAAATCCCTAAATTACGTATTATGTGAATTGTATGAAGGTGACACATATGCTAGGTGACGGGCGTGTGGGCGTGCACCATAAAAATTGAGATTTAAATAAATTCCGTGGAGTTGTAAAATTAAAGAATCATGTCATTAACCACATATCCTCCACGTGAAGAAATTGAGTTAATACTCGTATTAAATATCGTGTTTAGGCTACGTGCCGATATTTTTGGGACCCATAGGGTCGTATTGCTATTAAATTTAATTGTTTTTAAAATGTACATTTCATACTCAATCATGTTCATCCATTGTGAGGATATTTATGGGATCGGGGATGCCCGCCTGCAGTAGGTCATATTGGCTTTATATATATATATATATATATATATATATATATATATATATATATATATATATATATATATATATATATATATATATATATATATTATATGGATCGGGGCTGCATGCCGCATCAGGCCTCATAGGCTTTATTATTATGGGATCGGACAGCACGCCGTAGTGGGCCATATCGGCTTTATATAGCGCTTGGGCTGAAGGAGCCCCTCCGGAGTCTGCACCCCCCACAGTGAGCGCAATTGATGTTTATATTTGGGATGGACTTCCCAGGGTATGGAGTTGCCTTATTTATTTATTTATCCTAGGGATGGATCTTCTCTGGGCATGGATCTTGCCCGAAGCATTTATATTTCTGGGTTGGATTGGCCTTATACAGTACTGAGTGACTGACTGTCACTTGATGTATATATATATGGGATCGATCTTCCCTAGGTTGGATTGACCATATACAGTACTGAGTGATTGAGTATTCTGAGATTGTGAGTACATGAGGTTTCCATTAAAGTGCATCACATAATGCACGTACATTGGCATGTAAATATAGAGATGTCATATTCCTCATATCATTTAGAATTGATCTATTTTTCCTGTATTGAGTTTAACTGTTGAACTTGAAAGCATGCCTACATTTTTGTACTGTTATCTCTATATTGGACTGTACATGTTGAGCTCTTCACTACTTTCAGTCCAAAGGTTAATCTTGTTAGTTATTCAGTTGGTTATACTCATACTACACTCTGCACCTCGTGTGCAGATCCAGGTACTTCCGGATATGGCGGTTGATAGATTTGTGGATTTATCTGTTGGAGACTATCAATGTAGTTGCTTGGCGTCTGCAGACCTTGTCTCTCTTTCCTTTCAGTTATTTGTACTGTTCTATATTTTCAGACAATGATTTTATCAGTCAGACTATGTTACCATTAGATGCTCATGTACTCAGTGACACCGGGTTTTGGGAGTGTATTTTATATCAGTATGTGTGGGGGTTTTTTTCTATTTAATTTATATATATTATGATTTCAAACTTGAAAGAATTGTGGCTTATTGAGGTTTCGGCTTGCCTGGTATTGAGATAGGCGCCATCACGACATGCTAATTTTGGGTCGTGATAAGTTGGTATCAAAGACTAGGTTACATAGGTCTCGCGAGTCATGAGCAGGTTTAGTATAGTCGTGCGGATCGGTACGGAGACGTCTGTACTTATCTTCGAGAGGATGTCGAATCCTTAGGAAAAATTTCACTTTCTTGTATTCTGTCGTGCGAATTTGTTGATTCCGGAAACTAAATTTCTGTTATTCTATTCTCTCACAGATGGTGAGGACACGTACTACCGGATCAGATGGCCAGCCACCAATTCCACCAGTTAGGTCCATGAGAGGTCGGGGCCATGGTAGAGGTCGAGGTGTAGCTCATACAGTAGTTAGAGAAGCACCTGTAGAACCACCGATTACTCCAGCTCAGGAGCAAGTTCCAGATTTAGTTGAGCCGGCGGGACCAGCTCAGGCACCAACTATACTTATTGTGATTCCAGGCTTTCAGGAGGCTTTAGACCAGATATTGATTGTATGCCCTGTCTTTGCTCAGGTGGTTTTGGCTCAGGCCACACCAACCACTTCTCAGGCCGGGGGAGGTACGCATACCCATGTTACCCGTACTCCAGAGCAGGTAGTGCAGGGATTTCATATATTGGGGGCACTACCTGTTCAGCCGGTTGCAGCTACTCAGGCCCAGGTAGGTCCTATTATGAATGACGAGGAGCAGAAGAGATTAGAGTGATTGGAGAGACTCCGTCCTCCATCTTTCAGTGGAACTGAGTCAGAGGATTCTTAGGATTTCTTGGATAGATGCTAGTGGATGCTTCGTACAATGGGTATTTTGGTGACCAGCGGGGTCTCATTTACTACTTTTCAGCTGACCGAAGTAGCCTTCAGATGGTGGGAGACTTATGAGAGGAGCAGACCAATTGGTGCAGCACCACTATCATGGCATGAGTTCTCCATATTATTTCTGGAGAAGTTTGTGCCACAGACCCACAAAATGGAACTGCGCAGGCAGTTCGAGTATTTACGTTAGGAGGACTTGTCTGAGATGCAGTATGATATGTAGTTTTTAGAATTGGCTCGTCATGTAGTTTGGTTGGTTCCCACTGAGAGGGAGAAGATCGGGAGGTTCATTAATGGCCTCAACCAGCAGTTCCGTTTTGTTTTGACTCCGAGGAATATAGTAGATACTAAATTCGACGAGGTAGTTGACAGTGCTCGACGGCTAGAAATGGTCCGTACTCAAGATCGTGAGAAGAGGGAGGCCAACAGGTCTGGTGGTCATGGTAATTCTAGTGGTGTTCCTTCTGGGGGGACAACCCTATCACTGCAGGGGTCGTCCTTATAGGCCCACTTAGATGGCTCGTCTAGCTCATCATCGTGCATCATCTAGCCATGGTTCATACAGTGCTCGACCGAGTCAGTCTTCCCTTAGTGCACTTCCAGCACAGAGTTCATCTCGTGCACCATCAGTTCATGGTTCATCTGTACCAGGTTCTTCTGGTAGTTATTCTGGTTTTCGAGGTCTGCCTCAGCACTCGCCACCATTCTTCGAGAGGGATTGCTATGAGTGTGGAGAGCAGGGTCATGTGAGGAAATACTGTCCCCGCCTTTCAGGAGGTCCAGTTCAGTAGAGGAGTCAGACTACGACTCCTACACCAGCTGCTACGCCACCCGCCCAGCCAGCTCGGGGTGGGGCTCAGGCAGCCAGAGGTCGCCCTAGAGGGGGAAGTCGATCAGGTGGCAGTCAGGCCCAATTTTATGCTATTCCTGCCAGACTAGATGTCGTTGCTTCAGATTCAGAAATCACAGGTATTGTCTCGGTGTGCCACAGGGAAGCTTCTATACTATTTGACCATGGTTCCACATATTCATATGTATCATCATATTTTGCTCGTTATCTGGATATGCCCCGCGAGTCCTTAGTTTTACATGTTCGTGTATCTACGCCGGTGGGAGATATTATTATTGTGGACTGTGTGTATCAGTCGTGTGTGGTAGCTATCGGGGGACTGGAGACTAGAGTTGATCTCTTATTACTTAGTATGGTTTTTTTTAATGTAATCTTGGGTATGGATTGGTTGTCTCCGTGTCATGCTATTCTGGACTGTCACGCAAAAACCGTGACATTGGAAATGCCGGGGTTGCCGAAGGTCGAGTGGAGAGGTTCTCTAGATTATGTTCCCAGCAGAGTGATTTCTTACTTGAAGGCCCAACGGATGGTTGGAAAGGGGTGTTTGTCATATTTGGCCTTTGTGAGAGATATTGATGCAGACACTCCTACTATTGACTCTGTATTGGCAGTGCGAGACTTTCCAGATGTATTCCTGCAGACCTGTCACTAGGCCACCCGACAGGGATATTGATTTCAGTATTGACTTGGTGCCGGGCACTCAGCCCATTTCTATTCCTCCGTATCGTATGGCACCAGCTGAATTGAAAGAATTGAAAGAACAACTTTAGGAACTTCTTGACAAGGGGTTTATTAGGCCTAGTGTGTCGCCTTGGGGTGCACCGGTTTTGTTTGTGAAAACGAAATATGGTACTATGTGGATGTGCATTGACTACAGAAAGTTGAACAAAGTTACAATCAAGAACAAGTATCCTTTGCCTCGTATTGATGATTTATTTGACCAGCTTCAGGGAGCGAGGGTGTTCTCCATAATTGATTTGAGATCTGGGTATCACCAGATGAAAATTCGGGATTCGAATATTCTAAAGACATCGTTCAGGACCCGTTATGGTCACTATGAAGTTCTCGTGATGTCTTTTGGGCTGACCAACACCCCAACAGCGTTTATTCACTTGATGAATAGTGTATTCCAGTCGTATCTTGATTTGTTTGTCATAGTATTTATTGATGATAGCCCGGTGTACTCACATAGCCAGGAGGAACATGCACACCATTTGAGTATTATATTACAGAGGGTGAGGGAGGAGAAACTTTATGCCAAGTTCTCCAAGTGTGAGTTTTGGCTTAGTTCGGTGACATTCTTGGGACATATAGTGTCCAATGAGGGAATTAAGGTAGATCTGAAGAAGATAGAGGCAGTTAAGAGTTGGCCCAAGCCATCTTCAACTACTGAGATTCGGAGTTTTCTCGGCTTTGCCGGGTATTATCCTCTCTTTGTGGAGGGCTTCTCGTCTATTGCGGTGCCTATGACTAAATTGACCCAGAAATATGCTCCATTCAGGTGGTCGGATGGGTGTGAAGAGAGCTTTTAGAAGCTCAAGATTGCTTTGACCACAACTTCAGTTCTAGTTTTGCCTTCAGCTTCAGGCTCTTATACAGTGTATTGTGATGCTTCCCAGATCGGTATTGGGTGTGTCTTAATGCAGGAGGGTAGAGTGATTGCTTATGCTTTGCGCCAGTTGAAGCCACATGAAAAGAACTACCATGTTCATGATGTAGAATTGGTAGCCATTGTTCATGCATTGAAAATTTGGAGGCACTATCTCTATGGTGTGCCTTGTGAGGTATTTACAGATCATCAGAATCTTCAACACTTATTCAAACATAAGGATCTAAATTTGAGGCAGCGGAGATGGTTGGAGCTGCTAAAGGACTATGATATTACTATCTAGTATCATCCCGGGAAAGCCAATGTGGTGGCTGATGCTTTGAGTAGAAAGGCGGTAAGTATGGGTAGCCTTGCATTCATTTTTGTTGGTGAAAGGCCTCTGGCAGTTGATGTTCAGGCCTTGGCTAACCAGTTCATGAGATTACCTATTTCGGAGCCCAGTCGGGTTCTAGCTTGTGTGGTTTCTCGGTCTTCCTTATATGACCGCATCAGAGAGTGCCAATATGATGATCCCCATTTGCTTGTCCTGAAGGACACAGTTCAGCACGGCGATGCCAAAGATGTTACTATTGGAGATGATGGGGTGTTGAGGATGCAGGGTCAGATTTGTGTATCAAATATAGATGGACTACGTGAGTTGATTCTTGAGGAGGCCCACAATTCATGGTACTCCATTCATCCGGGTGTCGCAAAGATGTATCAGGACTTGAGACATCACTATTGGTGGAGAAGAATGAAGAAAGATATAGTGGGGTTTGTAGCTCGGTGTTTAAATTGTCAGCAGGTGAAGTATGAGAATAAGAGACTGGGCGGATTGCTTCAGAGACTTGAAATTTCGGAGTGGAAGTGGGAGCGTATTACGATGGACTTCGTAGTTGGACTCCCACAGACTTTGAGGAAGTTTGATGTTGTTTGGGTGATTGTGGATCGGTTAACCAAGTCCGCGCATTTTATTCTAGTTAGTACTACTTATTCTTCGGAGCGGTTGGCTGAGATTTATATCCGCGAGATTGTTCGCCTTCACGGTGTGCCAGTGTCCATCATTTCAAATCGGGGCACGCAGTTTACATCACAGTTTTAGAGATTAGTGCAGCAAGAGTTAGGCACACAGGTACAGTTAAGTACAACATTTCACCCTCAGACGGACGGGCAATCCGAGCGCACTATTCATATATTGGAAGATATGCTATGCACTTGTGTTATAGATTTTGGGGGTTCTTGGGATCAGTTTCTGCCACTTGCAGAGTTTGCTTACAAGAACAGCTACCAATCAAGCATTCAGATGGCTCCATCTGAGGCTTTATATGGGAGACGGTGTCGGTCTCCGATGGGTTGGTTTGGGCTGGGTGAGGCTAGGCTATTGGGTACTGATTTAGTTCAGGATGCTTTGGAGAAGGTTAAATTGATTCAGGATTGACTTCGCACGGCACAGTCTAGACAGAAGAGTTATGCTGACTGGAAGGTTCGCGATGTTTCTTATATGGTATGAGAGAAGGTACTACTCCGAGTTTCGCCTATGAAGGGTTTTATGAGGTTTGGAAAGAAGGGCAAGTTGAGTCCTAGGTATATTGGGCCTTTTGAAATACTTAAGAAGATTGGAGAGGTGGCTTATGAACTTGCATTGCCGCCTAGTATATCGGGTGTTCATCTAGTATTTCATGTATCTATGCTCCGGAAGTATGTCGGAGATCCGTCTCATGTTTTGGATTTCAGTACGGTTCAGTTGGCTGGTAATTTAACTTATGATGTGGAGCCGGTGGCTATTTTGGACTGGCAGGTTTGAAAATTGAGATCAAAGAACATAGCTTCAGTGAAAGTGCAGTGGAGAGGCCAACCAGTCGGAGAAGCTACTTGGGAGACTGAGCGGGAGATGTGGAGCAAATATCCACACCTATTTGAGACTCCAGGTATAATTCTAAACCCGTTTGAGGACGAATGTTTATTTAAAAGGGGGAGAATGTAACGACCAGGCCAATCGTTTTGACTATTACAGCCATGTTCCACCATTTACTGCTTATCCTGTATTCAATTATGATTATGTGACTTGTCGGGAAGGTTTCAGAATGAATTGGATCACTTAGTTTCAAGATTTAAAGCTTAAGTGAAAATAGTTGACCGGATGTTGACTTACATGTAAACGGCCCCGGAATAGAGTTTTGATGATTCCAACGGCTCCGTATGGTGATTTTGGACTTAGGAGTGTGTCCGAAAATGTTTTTGGAAGTCCGTAGTTAAATTAGGCTTGAAATGGCGAAATAGGAAATTTAAGTTGGAAGTTTGACTGGGGAGTTGACATTTTGATATCGGGGTCGGAATCCAGTTCAAAAAATTTGCATAGGTCTGTTATGTCATTTATGACTTGTGCGCAAAATTTGAGGTCAATCGGAATTGATGTGATAGGTTTGGCATCGAATGTAGAAGTTGGAATTTCTTAGTTTCATTAAGCTTGAATTGGGGTATGATTCGTGTGTTTTAGTGTTGTTTGATGTGATTTGAGGCCTCGACTAGGTTCGTATGATGTTTTAGGACTCGTTGGTATATTTGGTTGACATCCCGGGGGCCTCGGGTGAGTTTCGGATGGTTAACGGATCAAATTTTGACTTAGAACAAGTTGAAACTTGCTTCCTACTGATGCAATCGCACCTGCGGAACTTATCTCGCAGGTGCGAGCTCGCAGAAGAGAGCCTGGCATCGCAGAAGCGGACGAAATCTCGCAGAAGCGGGCACATCCATCGCAGAAACAGAAAAGGGGAAGGGACAGCCTCGTCGCAGAAGCGGACAGCTTCTTCGTAGAAGCGAGTCCGCAAAAGCGGAGTTCTTGTCCGCAGAAGCGAAGGCAGTTGAAGAAGCGGTAGCTTCACTGCAAAAGAAGAACCGTAGATGCGGTTAAAATTTCCGCAGAAGCGGAACCTCTGGACAATGTACAAAAACAAAGGGGTCCGAGATTTTCTCATATTTGGACATTTCAAACACGGGTTGAGGCGATTTTTCAGAGAGAATTCACGGGAAATCTTGAGGTAAGTCACTTATGATCATTGTTAGTGAAT